>NC_060274.1:8419252-8500613 GCF_021613505.1 Equus quagga | reverse complement strand
AAAGAAAGAAAGAAAGAAAGAAAGAAAGAAAGAAAGAAAGAAAGAAAAATTGGTTTGTGGGGAAACTTCTTAAAAAACATTACTAAAATATGTATATGTGTATAAGCAGATGTTGAAGGAGGATTAAGAATTAATGACTCGCTGTTTTAAAGTGTAGCTCTTTATAGATCTCTCCGTAAAGATAAATAAATATATAGAGAAAGAAATAAGGAAGTGGGTCTGAATCTGGAGTAGACAGCTAGGTAGTATGGCCAGAACATTAAGGTGAAGGGAGAGTTTTTCACAACACAGAGAAAGGCTTAGAATTGTAGACTTATACTCAGCAGAGAAGAAAGAGTACAGGTGTTGACATTCAGATTTGAAACACATTCCTGCTCTGGGATTCACTTGTCGTTGGACTTTGCTAAAACCTAGACTAATAACCACTCTCCCCATCAATGATTTTCTTCTTTTCTTAGAGTGTAAACCTGTGAGAGAGGAGCTGACCAGCCACTTTGACCCAGGAGAAGCCCCCAGCAGAGCGGTCCACTTCTGGAAGCGGAATACAATACAGTGGATTTAGCATTTAACCAGAAAATCGAGTTTCTTTGTCCAAATTCTTCCACTGATGCTGAGTGAAACAGAGGGGGGTTGTTGTGAAAATTAAACAGGTTTTTTTCTCCTTCTTCCTCTTCCTCCTCCTCCTCCTTCTCTTCTTCTTCTTTTCCCCAAGACCCCCCAGTATACAGTTGGATAATCTAGTTGCAGGTCCTTCTGATTGTGCTGTATGGGATGCTGCCTCAACGTGACCTGATGAGCGATGCTGAGTCCATGACCAGGATCCGAACCAGCGAACCCCCTGGCCACTGAAGTGGAGCTCACGAACTTAACTACTCGGCTGTAAGGCCAGCCCCTAGACAGGTGGACAGTTGTGAAGCGCACGGCTCAGTACCTGACACACAATGGCACTGGCTGTGACCTCACTTCACATGCCTGGCCACTCTACTTTAAAACTCTGCAAGATCACTCTTGGCATTTTCCAACACTTCTACAAATGTGGATGATCCCAGCAACCAGAAGCTGCAAAATCTCACCATTCTAGAATGTTCCATGTCCCACATGAAAGTGAGAAATCTACCATCAAGGAGATCTTTAAGCAATTTAAATGCAGACATCTCTAAACACACCATCCAGAAGAATTGTCAAGCAGCTGTCAAATACGTTTTTCCTAAACTTCATCACATCCATCTCAAGCATCTAATGGGGAAACCCCTTTTTTCTCAAAGGAAATATCTTTTTAAAAAAAACAAGTCCCCACAAAAGTCTTTTATTTTAATTCCAATAAAGAACAAAACCCAGCAAACTCTTCTTTAAAGCCATTCAATAAAACAAGGTAAGGCATACAGTGAAATTTCCTTTGCACTTACACAAGTTTCTTCTGCCTAATTACCCAAGGAAATCTTCCCACAGGCCATTAACGTGTTTTGAGAGCATGACAGAGGAAAGAAAAGAATAAATGTATAAGCTGAAACAAGATGTATAACATGGAAATGCAAATATTTGATACTCTTGCACAAAAAAAGGAATTTGTGTATAGATGGACGGTTTTCCTTCACTCCTTTTCCTCCCCACCGACCAGATTTGGGGTGAAATCTTTTCTATTCAAGGTCCACAGAGTAATTTATCATCAGATTGTCAAGTCCTTCACCAGCCGGCCATGGGGAGCTCACCACTGTACATTCGGAAGATCTTTGTGCGTAGACAACCATGAAGACCATCGTACAGACAAGGAAGGGATTTAGACATCGAGTCATTGCTCCTCTGAGCCTCTGCCTCCTGCTGCTCTTCAGACAGTCCTTAATCCTTCCCCTCTGTGAGCATCCATCTTAATTAACTAATCTAAAATATGAAAAAAGTGCATACGTGATACTTCCAGCTTTTACGGTATTTACAACAGAAAAAATTCAAACAATCTGAACACAGAAAAGTTGAAGAATAATTAAATTGTGGTACATCAACCCAATAGAGTTCTATGAAAACATATAAAATGGTGATAAAGACTGTGGAAAGTGGACAAATCAGAGAACCTCAAACCTTGAGCTACTGGGTGGCCATCAGGTCCAGAAACATAGGCAAATTCATATAGGAAATGATGTATTGATAGTACATTACATAACGTGTGAAGTGACAACACACGTTATGTTCAGTGTCTTTTCTCTTAGTACAATGCACAGGTCGCTTGCAATGGGCACAGTGTATTAGGGCAGCATTTCCTCCGGCCCCTGTACCTTCATCCAATGCATTGCCTCACATGCTCTGTCTCTGATTTTTCACTGACCGAACCTGTGCTTTTAGCATATCCCAGAAGAAGTAATCAAATTCAGATCTAGCAAGCAGGTAGCCCTCTCCCCCTGGTCATGTCATCCACTCTGCTTTGGGAAACTAATCATCTAACCACTTTGACACGATGGGCTGACATGCTCTCCTGTTGGAACCACTCAGTGACTTCCCCAGCCCTTCAAAAGCAGGCCTTAATTATTGGTCATGTAAAAGTAGTCAAATACATCAGGCGGTTGCCTGGATCACCAGACTTTGTGGGCCCCCAGCCTATGGACCCCAAGGATTCTGACGTATCTTGGCATGGTTTGAGCACTCTTCAGGGGTCTCTTACTTTAAGCAGCAAGAACCTTCTGGACAAAGACTCCTTCAAGAAGAAAGGAACCAGTGCTCAGAAGTCTTGTCCAAGAAAAAGTCGTTATGGTCAAAAGGCGGCATAACTATGAGTATAGCCTATCTCTGAGTGTCCCCAAAGAGCTCCCCAAGAGCAAGCTTTCCTGAGACCTAGTGAGAGGGACTGTGAACAAAATTGACCTAGTTTTTATAAAAATCCTGGGAAGACATTGTGACACAACCGTACTGTCTTGAGATCACGTAGCATGGCATAGCCCAACTACAATGACACCAAGACCCATCGCCCGCATAGGTATGGCCCCAACCGTCCTTGGGTAATGAAACTTAAGAAACACAAAGACAGTTGGCTGGCAGAACCTTAGGAGACCATGCTATGAGTGTCAAGAAATAACTGAGATTTTCCTGCATAATTTATGAACTCCAAAATTACAACCACTTCCTACTCCTTCTTACAGATATTCTGTCCTCATCTCAATGTACACTGCAGCCTTGGGATGACCGGGCAGTGAAAGGGAGTGGACAGAACCCCACAGACAGCATGACTGTGTAATTTACCACCCAAATCAGGAGACTAGAAAGAGTTGCTATCAGAATTAGGCCAGACAGCAGGTATAAGCCTGGACTGTCCAGGTAGACGAGTACATCCGATCACCCTGTGAGTCACAAGTCATGGGAGAGAATGCGTGTGTCTCTAACTTTAAGACTTTGTTCTGATCAGATTTTTACGCTATCCCATGCTGTTGCTCTTTTAGATACATCTTCGATCACCCAAAGCAAAAGTCCAGGCTTTCCCAGATAACTTGATGAAATCTGCCAAAACTAGAAAATTCTAGATAATAATCCTATATACGCATCTTCTTGACCTTTCCCACCTGCACCCTACTTCACAGAGATTCAAGGAAACAACTTGTCTAACAAAAACAATGCAGGCAATCAGCCATTCAAAACCATCCTCCCTTAGAGAACTGCCTTTTGTTCATTCAAGAAAACAGCTATTGGGGACCAGCCCAGTGGCCTAATGGTTAAAGTTCCACACACTACCCTTCGGCAGCCCGGGGTTCAAAGGTTCGAATCCCACGTGCGGACGTCCTCCACTCATCAGCAATGCTGTGGAGGTGTCCCACATGCAAAGTAGAGGGAGATGGGCACGGATGTTAGCTCAGGGCTAATCTTCCTCACCAAAAAAAAAAAAAAAAAAATCAAATTCCAGGCATCCTTCTAGGTACTGGGTAATACGGCTTTAAAAAGACAGGACCATCACTTGGCTTGTGGTCTTACATTCAGTGAGGGAGGCAGATGATGAATAAATAAGCAAATAGATGGTTGTGAGACCACATGATGAGGTACCATCTCTGTGAGTGGAAGGAGGGGCCAGCAAAGACCTTTCTGACAAGGTGACATTGGATGTGACTAAAGGGCCGCACTGGCAAGTGTGACAAGCCCCTTTCACAGGGCAAAGTTAATTCTGTTTCCAGCCCGACACCAGCTCTTCCTGTTTCCCCCTGGTTTGCATGGATCGCACGTGTTAATGGTGGTGGAAGTGACGCCCTGGTGGTTTTCTCACGAAATGGAATGAATACAGATGAAAAGCAAGAGGGGTTTCTCTTGCACACCCGGGAAAAGCATGAGGAGTGGAATTCTCACCAACAGCCGGCACAAGGTGGCCCTGGGGCGCCTGAAATGAGATCTGCTGAGTATGGTCTTCACCACTGACAACGTTATTATGATCCTCTGCGGTCCTTAGCTTGGGGATCAGGAAATAAACTCTTCATCCAGAGGGAGATTGAGGACAGACAGGGCGTCACTGGACTCAGCTGACCACAGTATTTTCTCAGGGCAGCTTTGAGCTCATGTTTTCACGAAAGCCAGCGCGAGAGGCACTGTCTGAACCCGTGATATCCCCAGCATCACTCCCTGCCTCCATTGGCCGCTGGTCCCACTACTGTTCATTCTTGTGGTCAGCTTACGCCTGGTGTTCCAGACCCAGGCCTCCTGCTGGCAGCTCTCCACTGCGATTGCTCATGCCACCATTCTGGACTAATTAGAACAATCGAAGCCTCTCTCTCCCCAGCGTGAGCCACAGGTCGATAAGTCAGCGTCAAGCTGTTTGGGTGCTTATCGTCAGCTTTCCGTATTCCTCTGTTTTTCCAAACTCCAGGTCAAGATTGCTGCCCTCCTCTCAACTTTCTACAGCATGTGATTTTTGGAAATGTAACAGAAAGACAGTCTGAACAGGCTTTTTTAGCTGGGGCCCAGCAAGAGCCAAAGGAAATGGAATAAGGAAGCATGTTCTGCTAGTCAGGCTGTTTATTACCGCGTCCAAATGTGGCTTTGCCTTTTATAGCGTTTAGATCAGATCATTGACTTATGTTCCATAAGAACCGATTTGATTTATCCATTGCGGCCCATTCTCCTCCCACTTCCTTTCTTACTCGCTCTCTCTCCCTGAACCTTCTGTCCAAAGGCAGTTTCTTATAATGGCATATTCGATTGGACCGTTGTTCACAGACCATTTTCCCAATTATTCTTTGTTAATTTCCCTTTGATGGCTTTCAGATGTTTTCTCTTACTTGTCAAGATGGGTAATATACTTTTCATTTCTCTTCTACATATTAAAGTATTGTTATTAAAGTATTGTTGGATCCTCAATAGATTTTTTTTCAGATATTCTTACCACTTGACATCTGGGTAGTGATCAATAATCACAGCAAACTCTTAAAAACCACTTACTATATTCCAGGCACTGTTTGAAGCACTTTACATTGATTAACTCATCAAATCCCTGGCAATCCTAAGAAGCAGGTATTCTCTTTTTTTTTCTGTTTTTTTTGGTGAGGAAGATTGGCCCTGAGTTAACATCTGTTGCCAACTTCCTCTTTTTTTTCTCCCCAAAGCCCCAGCACGTAGTTGTACATCCTAGTTGTAACCCATTGTAGTTCTTCTATGTAGGACACTGCCACAGTATGGCTTGATGAGCAGTGTGTAGGTCCACATCCAGGATCTGAACCCTGAGCCACCAAAGCAGAGCGCACGAACTTTACCACTTGGCCACAGGGCCAGCCCCAGAAGTAGGTATTCTTATAGGTATTTTATAGATAAAGAAACTGAAGTACAGAGAAGTTAAGTAACTAGCCCAATGTCACACAGCTAATGGTGCTGAGCCCACTACAGGTCTAATGCATTTGTGCCTCAGCACTCAAACTTAACAAGGAAATTTCACATTGTTTTTGTCCATGTTTAATTATCATAGATTCCTATTTATCTCTTTTTTGAAACAGGAGAAAAAGATCATACCAAAATAATCGTAAAAGTAGTCAAAATGGGACCAGTCATCCCCTTTGGATTGACTGATTCCATTGGACTGGCTATCCCTCTGCTCTTCCAAGAGATCAGGTAGTTCCTTCTAGAGAAATGACTCAGATGCATTAGCTTTTCCAGGCCACGGGGCTACTATTGAACTCGTTAACATTCAGGAGATGTTTTGGTCCAAATTCTACAGCTTAACACACCAAGCTTTTCAAAACTTTCTTCCACCATGTCACCAACCCTTTCAGCTTCCTTCTCCCACTTGTGTTCATGCCTTTAGTCCAGGATGCCCTACCCCCCTCCACTTTTTTCTCATTTTTAATTCATTTTTATTTTTCTCAAAGTTGCACATGTGTATAATTTTAAAAGAAAAATAGTCTATAAAGCTTACAATAAAGAACAGCAGACCCCTGCCCCATCTTTCCCACCCCCAAGTCTTAATCACTTTCAACTCTTTTCATTGTGTCTTCTCCATATTTTAAACAATATGTTTGTTAAATGGATTAAGATTATATTCACTTGCAAATAACAGAAAACCTTTCTACAATGACTTAAACAATAAGAAGTTTATTTATTTCACACAAAAAGAAGCCCATACATAGACATTCCAACAGGGTCTTCAGAAACATGTTCCTTCCATCTTTCTGTTCCACCATCCTTGCTCGTGACATTCATCCACATCGTCACGAAATGGCTGCTGTGCCTCCAGACATTGTGTCCACATTCCAAGAAAAAAGAATGAGGAAGGACAAAGATGTCTTTCCTAGTAAGGCTTTACTTTTTATTTGAAGAGGAATATCCTCTGCAAGAACTTTTGCCTATGTCTTCTTTATTCTTTTCAAAATTATCCATTATTGGAGTTCGAGGGGACAGGGAGAGTTTCCTGCTACTTTGTGTGGTGTCTCTATTTCCTCCAAGTTCCCTTTTCCTATTGGTGTCTTTGTCGTTTGTCATTGATCTGGCTTTAATGTTGGAAACTTTTCCCTAAGTCTTGTATCTCGGCCTGCTCATTCATTTTTAAGAATAAGTCTCAAATGAAGTGGTTGGAATTTCTGTGTGCATGAGCAGGGCTTGTGGACAGGGGGCTCCACCGTAAGGAAATCAGGGTGTAGTTTCCATGGAACACACACAGTTGTCAGTACCTGAATGCCTTTCTTTTTTTTATTTTTTGAGGAAGATTAGCCCTGAGCTAACTGCTGCCAATCTTCCTCTTTTGCTGAGGAAGACTGGCCCTGAGCTAACATCCATGTCCATCTTCCTCTACTTTACATGTGGGACGCCCACCACAGCATGACTTGCAAGCGGTGCCACGTCCACACCCAGGATCTGAACTGGCAAACGCCAGGCTGCCGAAGCAGAACGTGCGAACTTAACCACTGCACCACCGGGCCGGCACCCCTGAAGGCTTTTCTCTTGGGCTGCTCAGCTTCCCCAGAGAGAGCTCCTCCAATATCCTGCGTGAGTCAGATGAGCTTGGCTGCCCGCACCCTGAACAAGAGTAGACAAGGTTCTAGGATGTCTCGATACCCAGCATGCAGCCTCCAGCCTTCACCGTGCCTGGCGCCCCTGATTCAGAGCACGTGTGGTCTTTATCTTCACAGAGCAACCACACAGTCTCCTGCTGGGGCAGAGGGAGGGTAGCTGCCTGACAGCACGCGGCAGGGAGGGAACCCAACCGCTTCTCTCGCGGACTTTCCACCAGTGCCCCCATCCCAGCCCCACCTGCATCTTCAGAGCTTCCTGTGGCTCCAGACCCTGAGGTTCTGGGCTCATCCTTCTTCTTCTCCCCCTGCTTGGATTTCTGGTGTATTTGCCCTGCTAGGTCAGTTCTCACTCAGCCAGATGTATTTCAGCTTCCAGAATATGTCCGGTTCATCTCTACTCCTGTTTTCTTTATCATTTACAATTTACAATGTCTTTCCAATCACTACACGGTTGTTTGAATGGGGATTCCAGAAAATGCAGAGAACAATCCACCAAGTTGATGCAGAAGTCAGCTTTAATGCATCATGAATGCAGCGTCGTTCCTCAAGGCCACGTTCAAACGTCTGCTCCTCTGTGAAGGTGTCCTCAGGTTCCTCTCCATTCTTCCCCATCCTATAAATTAACCCCTTCCATAACACTCTGCACATCCTTCTATCATCTCTCTTATGACACCTTATCATGATCATGGGTTACCACGTCCACCCTCTGGCAAGACAGTGAGCCTTACAAAGGCAGAGACAGTATAATGTCCATCTTTGTGTCCCTACCTCCTGGCTCTGTGCTGGACCCAAGTAAGTTCTTAACATCTTTTTTTTTTTTTTTTGAGGAAGATTAGCCCTGAGCTAACTGCTGCCAATCCTCCTCTTTTTGCTGAGGAAGACTGGCCCTGAGCTAACATCCATGCCCATCTTCCTCCACTGTATACGTTGGACTCCTACCGCAGCATGGCTTGCCAAGCGGTGCCATGTCTGCACCCAGGATCCGAACCAGCAAACCCTGGACTGCCAAGAAAAGGAACGTGCAAATTTAACTGCTTCGCCACCGGGCTGGCACCTCTTAACATTTTTTGACAAATTAATAAATCCTGGTACTGAAAATAACGGACTGGGAGGCAGGTCCTCAGTACTCCAGCCCCAGCTGCACAGCTGACACAGGTGCCATGACCTTGTATGTATGAGTTGGGCTGCCATAACAAAGTGCCGTAGCCCGGGTAGATGTAGACATTTATTTCTCACAGTCCTGGTGGCTGGAAGCCCGAGATCAAGGTGCTGGTAGGCTCAGTTCTTGGCGGGGACCCTCGTCCTGGTTTGCCGACGGCCCCCTTCTCAGATTGTGCTCACACGGTGGGGGCAGGAGTGGGGAGCTGGAGCTGGCTCTGGTCTCTTCTTCTTATAAGGACACCAATCCCATCATTGGGGATCCCACTCTCATGACCTCGTCTAAACCTCATTGCCTCCCAAAGGACCCACCTCCAAATGCCATCACTTCGGGGCTTAGGGCTTCAACATATGATTTTAGAGATGGGATGGGTGAGAGCTGGGGGGAGGAGGGAAGAAGGACATGAACCTTCAGTGCATAACAGTATATCTTCCTGGTTCAAAGCCAGCGCTCGATGACTGGTCATTAATCTTCTTGCCAGTCTCTCTCAATGGGGAGAATATTCCTATCTCACATACAGAAGATAAATAACGCACTGACCAGGCAGGGGAACGCTAGGGTTAGGAAGAGATAGAGGCGAGCTTTGAGCTGGACCGTCTCAAGTACAGAACGGGAAATATTCTGGCATCAGAGGCAGTTTAGCCACTAAGACGGCCAGCTGTTTTCCTTTTTCAATGGCTTTTCTGGGCTGTAAATTAAAAGCAGTGTTCATTCTTAATCAGTAGCTTTGCATTTAGCTGAAATTACAGTCTTTTAATTAAAAGTGTTAGTATAAGCGTTAGCTAAGCCTTCCTTTTTTTTTTTTTTTTTAAGATTGGCTCTGAGCTAACGTAGGTTTCCAGTCTTCATTTTTTTTCTTTTTCTTCTTCTCCCCAAAGCCCCCCAGTACATATTTGTATATTGTAGTCATGGGTCCTTCTAGTTCTTCTATGTGGGACGCTGCCTCAGCATGGCCTGATGAGCAGTGCCATGTCCGCTCCCAGGATCCAAAAAGCAAAACCCTGGGCAGCCGAAGCAGAGCGCGTGAACTTAACCACTCGGCCATGGGGCTGGCCCCTAAGCCTTCCTTAAAATGGTTACCAGCTAGTGACTTTGCTCATGAGAAAATTTTACATAATTGTATGAAGACACTCTAGCATTGTGGGTGACATATTACAGAAGAAGAAATGCACACAAAAGGCAAAAGTGGTGTGTCCATGGCTAAGAAGGACATAAATACGTGTGCCCTGGCTCTTGCTTCAAACTCCTTTCTCGACGTGGCACCGGGATACAAATGCATTCCGGGATCTACGTCCCTATATGTAGTAATATTACTTGTGAGTATGTTAAAGACAACAGGCCCAAAAGGGAGTCAATTGTGCCAAGCCCCGAGTCACCAAAATGAGACTTAATTAAAGTTTCAGCTCTCCTAGAAATGGAATCTTGAACCAGTCATCAGGGATCGCCTGATCAGCACTAGTTAGGCCAG
This sequence comes from Equus quagga, assembly GCF_021613505.1. NCBI lineage: Eukaryota > Metazoa > Chordata > Mammalia > Perissodactyla > Equidae > Equus > Equus quagga. The sequence continues at coordinate 8,490,526 of NC_060274.1, read as the reverse complement.
ACGCCTGATAGACCCCTGTCATCCCCTATAAGGAAAGTGACCTTGCAATAACCAGTCTGCTTTTTCTCCTAGTACAACTTCCTTGCTCCTGCTCCCTTCTGCCTGCCTTTCTGCTGGATCGGATGCTGCCCAGTTCGTGGACGGCTGAATAAAGCCGATAAGATCTTCAACATTTACTCGGTTGAATCTTGTTTTTTGCCAGCACTTACTATTAAACTGAATCGCCACACTTCCTTTGTGGGTGATGAGGAGCAGAACTTGTGTCCTCTGATTCAATAGGGTACTTACTCCTAAAACCACCCCAGGAACACCATAAGAATTGATGTGAGAATCACTGATCCCAGTCGTAAATCCCAGAACACTCTCACTCGTTTTCATTATGATGGAGCTCACGTATTCGCATAAGAAGAAAGAACAAAGTCACAGGAAATGCAACCCTTTCACGGAACTTTCTCTGCACGCCACAAAGCCACCAGGGGCTGATTGCTTGGCCAAAGTTCTCTCTGAGAATGATGTCTGGGCTTCTGTCTGAGATCCCCCCCTTCCCCCTTCCTGCTTTATTTATTTGACGTTATTTATTTGCTAATAGACAGCCAAGCTCAAAAGCACGGAAGAGAAAGTACTAGGAGAAAGACGAAGAAGGAGGCGGCACAGAGAGAGTGCAGGACATCCTCCAGACATTGTCAACGAGGAGGAAGCTGAGGAACAGGAGGGACCACCCCCCTCCAGCCCCCACCTAGTTCCTGGAGCTGCTGTGAGAATGAAAAGAGCCAGTATGCAGGCGATACAGACACCAAGAGACAATGATGAACGCCGGAAGCTTATAAAATGTTATAAACCAATGTGACCTCAATAAAAATAAAAAATAAAAATAAAAGTGCCAATATGGGTCCACAGTGAGAGCAGGGCCTGGCCCACGGTGAGTGGTTACCGCAGCAGGAAAAAAATCTAGCCCAGAAAGGAGAAGAGTGCTGGAAGCAATGATAAGTTTAAGCAAACACCAAAAAAAGACTTGAAGAATCTAAATCAGACCCCATCTCAAAAATAGAGATGATAGGGGCCTAAGTGAGGGGCGGGACCAAGATGGCGGAGTGAGAGGTCTTCTTTGTCTCTCCCCCGTCGAATCTACAACTAATTGGACATTCACCGATTAACAAAGGATATCCAGATAGCATCTCAAGACACCTAAGAGTCTCCTGCTACTATACATCGGAAGGCGGACAGACTTCCCTCTGGGAGGAGGTGAAAGTAGGTGAAAACTTTCCAACCCCTGACCCCCAGACAGCCTAGTTCCTGCAGGAGGCTCTCTTCCAGCAGACTCTCCCATAGCATCGCCACACACCAAGGGCGGGAGTGTGCACTCACCAGCGGAGCGACGGTGGAAACAGGTGACAACAGACCTACCCAAGGCCTCCGCGATCACACCTAAGCCCAGGGGGAAATCCCCACGGTCCCACACCCACCGGCAGGGAAGGCCTCCGCTTGCCATTAGCAGGGAGGCCCTTCCCAGAAGCCAGAACAAAGAGAATCTCCTGGCGGGTCCGGCATGGCACCAGACCACAAGCTGCCACTGAGCTCACGGTCTCTGGCGCACTGCTCGGTGCAGGGGGCGCTCAGACTTCCCATAGACGTGCTTGGGGACACGGTTGGAGCTCCAGTGCCTGGCTCTGCAGCGCGGGGGAAGGCTCCGGGGTCCCACACCTCCCCAGCAGGGAAAGCCTCTGCTCACCATTAGCAGGGAGGCCACGCCCAGAATCCAGGACAAAGGGAAGCTCCCAGTGGGAGGATCCCCTGGGGCAGCTCCAGGCCGCAAGCTGCCGCTGGGTTCACGGTCTCCCGCACACGGGTTGGTGCAGGGGGTGCCCGGACTTCCTGTGGACGCGCTTGGGGACTGGGTGGAGCTCCAAAACCCGGCTCTGTGGCCCGGGGGGTCACTCCAGGGTCCCACACACCCCCAGCAGGGAGGGCCTCTGCTCGCCATTGGCAGGGAGGCCCCGCCCAGCATTCGGAACACCAGGAAACTCCCTAGAGCAGAATTCCCCACAAGGTAGCAGCTTACAAACCACAGCCAGGCCCACGGATTCTGGCCGTGTCCCAGATGAGGCAAGGGGCTCCCAGAGGTCCTGTGAGAGTGAAGTGGGGCAGAGTACAGCTCCGGTGAAATGGCTACGTAGCCCAGGGGGGATCTCCAGGTTCTTACAGCAGCCTCAGTGAAAGCCTCTGCACAGCACTAGTGGAGAGGTCCCGACTGGCAATCGCAAGGTGGGAAGGCCCTGGGGCAAAAGCAGCACAGGTGAGCTAACGACAGACTGCAGAAGATACCCCTAGCTCTGCTGGGACCTATAGTGGACAAGTGTGATCTGGTGGGCTCTGTTAGGGACAAATCAGAGATTATAGGTGATCCTGCTCCTGGCTGATGGGAAAGCCCACAACACTGCTGCAGACCACAAGGAGGGAGCGCGTCTAGGTGGGCTGCAGCAGTAGGCACCAGCAGCCTGAGGCCCCCTTGCGATTGCCCCCACAACCAACTAGGGACCCCACAGGACCACTGTGACTACGAGGAGGGGTCCAGGCCCAGTCAGTAACAGCTGACAGGGTTCCTGGTTGGGGCAGTCTAAACAGCTGCCCCCCACACACACACCAGATGCAACAAGTGGAAGCAGCGACTAAACTCTATCTCTATGAGGAGGCACAAATCCACGCCATCAAGCAGTATGAAAAAATATATTAAATCTCCAGAACAGAAGGAAAATGATAAGCACCCAGAAAACAATCCCAAAGACAATGAAATCTATAACCTAAATGACAATGATTTCAAAACTGCCATATGAAAAAACTCAACGACCTAAAAGAGAATTCAGATAGACAACTCAATGAGTTCAGGAGCTATGTCACAAAAGAGCTTGACACTATAAAGAAGAACCAGTTAGAAATACTGGAGATGAAGAACACAATGGAGGAGATTAAGAAAAATCTGGACTCTCTGAACAGTAGGGTCGATAGTATGGAGGACAGAATTAGCAATTTGGAGGATAGGAATATAGAAATGCTGCAGGCAGAGGAGGAGAGAGAATTAAGACTAAAAAGAAATGAAGAAACTCTCCAAGAATTATCTGACTCAATTAGGAGATGCAACATAAGGATTATAGGTATACCAGAGGGAGAAGAGAAGCAGAAGGGGGCAGAAGTCCTGTTCAAAGAAATAATAGCTGAGAACTTTCCAAACTTGGGAAGAGAGATGGAACTTCACATCACAGAAGCCAATAGCTCTCCAAACTTTATTAATGCAAGAAGACCAACCCCAAGACATATAGTAGTGAAACTAGCAAAAGTCAACAACAAAGAGAAAATACTAAGGGCAGCCAGGCAGAAGAAAATAACTTACAAAAGGAAACCCCATAAGGCTATCAGCAGATTTCTCAGGAGAGACCTTACAGACTAGAAGAGATTGGAATGAAATATTCAAAACTCTGAAGGACAAAAACCTGCAGCCAAGAATACTCTAGCCAGCGAAAATATCCTTCAAATATGATGGAGAAATAAAAACTTTCCCAGATAAACAAAAGTTAAGGGAGTTCATCACCACAAAACCTCCTCTTCAAGAATTGCTCAGGAAGAAACTCATTCCTGAAAAATCAAAAAAAGGAAAGGGGTTACAAAATCCAGAACAAAGGAGATAAGCAGAAGGACAATAACACAAAGTAACAACTCTCCATCAGGACAAAATGCAAAAGAACCAGAAAACAGGTGATAAAGTTGCAACAGTAGGCCCCCACATTTCAATAATCACACTAAACGTGAATGGATTGAACTCTCCAATCAAAAGGCACAGAGTGGCAGGATGGATCAAAGAACAAGATCCAACAACATGCTGCCTCCAGGAAACAGACCTCAGCCCCAAAGACAAACACAGACTCAGAGTGAAGGGATGGAAGACAGTACTCCAAGCCAATAATGAACAAGAGAAAGCAGGTGTTGCCATACTTATATCAGACAAAGTAGACTTCAAAGCAAAACAGATAAAGAAAGACAAAGAGGGGCAGTATATAATGATAAAAGGGATTCTCCAGCAAGATGACACAACAATTATAAATATATACGCACCTAATACAGGAGCACCAAAATTCGTAAAGAAACTATTAACAAAACTAAAAGGAGACATCAACAGCAATACAATAATAGTAGGGGACCTCAACACCCCATTAACACCAATGGACAGATCATCCAGACAGAAAATCAACAAGGAAATTATAGAATTAAATGAAAAATTAGATCAGATGGACCTAATAGATATATATAGGACACTTCATCCAAAAACAGCAGGTTACACATTCTTCTCAAGTACGCATGGAACATTCTCAAGGATAGACCATATCTTGGGAAACAAAGCAAGCATCAATAAGTTCAAGAGGGTTGAAATAATATCAAGCATCTTTTCTGATCACAATGCTATGAAACTAGAAATCAACTACAAGAATAAAGCCGGGAAAGGGCCAAAAATGTGGAGACTAAACAACATGCTACTGAACAAACAATGGATTATTGAAGAAATTAAAGAAGAAATCAAAGATTATCGGGAGACAAATGAAAATGAAAACACACCATACCAAATTATTTGGGACGCAGCAAAGGCAGTCCTAAGAGGGAAATTCATTGCAATACAGGCTCACCTCAATAAGCAAGAAAAATCTTACATAAACAACCTCAAACGACACCTAACGAAATTAGAAAAAGAAGAACAAACAAAGCCCAAAGTCAGTAGAAGGAGGGAAATAATAAGAATTAGAGCAGAAATAAATGATATTGAAACAAAAAAGACAGTAGAAAGGATCAATGAAACAAAGAGTTGGTTCTTCGAAAAAATTAACAAAATTGACAAACCTTTAGCCAGACTCACTAAAAAAGAAAGAGAGAAGTCTCAAATAAATAAAATTAGAAACGAGAGAGGAGAAATCACAACAGATACCGCAGAAATACAAAGGATCATAAGAGAATACTGTGAAAAACTATATGCCAACAAATTGAACAACCTAGAAGAAATGGATAAATTCCTAGCCTCATACAACCAACCCAAACTGAATCAGGAAGAAATAGAGAATCTGAATAGTCCAATCACAAGTAAAGAAATAGAAACAGTAATCAAAAACCTCCCCAAAAATAAGAGTCCAGGACCAGACGGCTTCTCTGGAGAATTCTACCAAACATTCAAAGAAGATTTAATACCTATTCTTCTCAAACTATTCCAGAAAATAGAGGAAGATGGAGCACTCCCTAATACATTCTATGAAGCCAACATCACCCTGATCCCCAAACGTGACAAGGACAACACAAAGAAGGAAAACTACAGGCCGATATCACTGATGAACATAGATGCAAAAATCCTCAACAAAATTTTGGCAAACCGAATACAGCAATATATCAAAAAGATTATACACCATGATCAAGTGGGATTTATACCAGGGACACAGGGATGGCTCAACATCCGCAAGTCAATCAACGTGATTCACTACATTAACAAAACGAGAAACAAAAACCACATGATCATCTCAATAGATGCAGAGAAAGCATTTGACAAGATCCAACATCCATTTATGATAAAAACCCTCAATAAAATAGGTATAGAAGGAAAGTACCTCAACATAATAAAGGCCATATATGACAGACCCACAGCCAACATCATACTCAACGGACAAAAACTGAAACCCATCCCTCTCAGAACAGGAACAAGACAAGGGTGCCCACTTTCACCACTTTTATTCAGCATAGTACTGGAGGTGTTGGCCAGAGCTATTCAGCAGAAAAAAGAAATAAAAGGAATCCAAATAGGCAATGAAGAAGTAAAACTCTTGCTGTTTGCAGATGACATGATCTTATATATAGAAAACCCCAAAGAATCCATAGAAAAACTATTAGAAACAATCAACAACTACAGCAAAGTTGCAGGGTATAAAATCAACATACATAAATCAATAGCATTTCTATATGCTAACAACGAACTAACAGAAAAAGATCTCAAGAACTCAATCCCATTCATGATCGCAACAAAAAGAATAAAATACCTTGGGATAAATTTAACCAAGGAAGTGAAAGATCTATACAACGAAAACTACAAGACCTTCTTGAAAGAAATCGATGACAACATAAAGAGATGGAAAGACATTCCATGCACATGGATTGGAAGAATAAACATAGTCAAAATGTCCATACTACCTAAAGCAATCTACAGATTCAACGCTATCCCAATCAGAATTCCAATGTCATTCTTTACAGAAATTGAACAAAGAATCCAAAAATTCATATGGGGCAACAAAAGACCCCAAATTGCTAAAGAAATCCTGAGAAAGAAGAACAAAGCTAGAGGCATCACAATCCCCGATTTCAAAACATACTACAAAGCCATAGTAATCAAAACAGCATGGTACTGGTACAAAAACAGATGCACAGATCAATGGAACAGAATTGAAAGCCCAGAAATAAAACCACACATCTATGGACAGCTAATCTTTGACAAAGGAGCTGAGGGCCTGCAATGGAGGAAAGAAAGTCTCTCCAACAAATGGTGCTGGGAAAACTGGACAGCCACATGTAAAAGAATGAAAATCAACCATTCTTTTTCACCATTTACTAAGATAAACTCAAAATGGATCAAAGACCTAAAGATTAGGCCTGAAACAATAAGTCTTCTAGAAGAGAATATCGGCAGCACACTCTTTGGCATCAGCTTCAAAAGAATCTTTTCGGACACCATAACCCCTCACATGAGGGAAACAATAGAAAGAATAAACAAATGGGACTTCATCAGGCTAAAGAGCTTCTTCAAGGCAAGGGAAAAAAAGGATTGAAACAAAAAAACAGCCCACTAATTGGGAAAAAATACTCACAAGTTATTTATCTGACAAAGGGTTAATCTCCATAATATACAAAGAACTCACACGACTCAACAATAAAAAATCAAATAACCCAATTACAAAATGGGCAGGGGACATGAACAGACATTTCTCCGAAGAAGATATACAGATGGCCAATAGACACATGAAAAGGTGCTCATCATCACTAATCATCAGGGAAATGCAAATCAAAACTACACTAAGATATCACCTTACCCCTGTTAGAATGGCAAAAATATACAAAACCAAGAGTGACAAATGTTGGAGAGGCTGTGGAGAAAAGGGAACCCTCATACACTGTTGGTGGGAATGCAAACTGGTGCAGCCACTATGGAAAACAGTATGGAGATTCCTCAAAAAGTTAAGAATAGAAATACCTTATGACCCAGCCATCCCACTACTGGATACATATCCTAAGAACCTGAAATCAACAATTCCAGAAGTTCCATGCACCCCTATCTTCATTGCAGCATTATTCACAATAGCTAAGTCAGGGAACCAACCCAAGTGCCCAGCAACTGATGATTGGATAAAGAAGTTGTGGTATATATATACAATGGAATACTACTCAGCCATAAAAAGGACAAAGTCATCCCATTCACAACAACATGGATAGACCTTGAGAGTATTATGTTGAGTGAAATAAGCCAGACAGAGAAAGACGAACTCTGTATGACTCCACTCATAGGTGGTAGTTAACATATGGACAAAGAGAACTGATCAGTGGTTGCCAGGGGAAAAGGGGATGGGGGGAGGGCACTAGGGGTGAAGTGGTGTACCTACAACATGACTAATAATAATGTACAACTGTAATTTCACAAGGATGTTAACTTTTATAACCTTAATTAAAAAAAAAATAGAGATGACAGGGCCAGCCCGGTGGCACAGTGGTTAAGTTCACATGCTCCACTTCAGTGGCCTGGGGTTCATGGGTTCGGATCCTGGGTGTGGACCTACACACCGTTCAGCAAGCCATGCTGTGGTGGCACCCCACATACAAAATAGAGGAAGATTGGCAACAGATGTTAGCTCAGGGCCAGTCTTCCTCACCAAAAATAAATAAATAAATAATAAAGATGACAACTCACCTTGAGATTACAACGATGGGTCTAAAATAACAGATAACAATGGAAGATGAGAAGTGAATGTGAAGGGAGTTAAGCATTCTAAGGTCACTGTCTTGTTCAAGAGTGGAAGAAAGATACTTATTAACTTTAGACATTTTAGGAAAATTAAAATTAGAAATAGAGATATAAAAGAATAGAAACACATGGTATAATTTTCAAATTGGTATGGGAACAAAAGAGAAACTGTTGGAAAAGAAGAAGAAGAAGAAAGGGAAAAAACAAGAAAAGCTCTTTCGCTGCAACAGAATGCAGAAAAGAAAAAATAGAAACTGAAGAAAAACAGAGTAGACACAAAATGAAATGATAGGAAGAAGTCCAAATGTATAGTAACTATAATAAACATTAACGTATTTTGACCCACCAATTAAAAGACAGAAACTCCATTTTATTCATTTATTTTTAGAATATCTAGACTTTCGTTTAAAAAATTGACATTAAAAAGCTGAAGATAAAACCCGTTTGGCAATATTAACTTAGTCAAATAGAACTAAAGGAAAAAATATATTAATGAAGATAAAGAGGAAGATTATTTAATAATAAAGGAAAAAATAACCAATCAGATGTAAAAATCATGAATTTGTCTCACCTAACAAAATATCCATGAGATACATGTACCAAAAATTACCAGAATTAAAAGGAGAAATTGACAAATCCACAATGATAATGAGGTTTTTTTTTTTAACACATCTCCACCAGACACTGTTACATCAAGCATGACAAGAGCATAAATGTCAAGCAATGCCATCTAAAAGCTTGATATACTTCTCAGGAAACAGATAACATACAATCTTTCATGTAAACAAAGCAATTCTCAACACACTCCAAAATATATGTATCATGAAAATCAGGTCCTGTGATCACACAGCAATAAAATTAGAAACAATAATGACTTTCCTAATTGAAAAAATTAAAAAAATTTGGAAATTAAAAGGCAAATTTCTAAAAAAATTTGTGGGTTCGGGAAAAACTCACATGAAACTTACAGAATATTTAGAATGAACAACAAGAGCACTATGTATCAACATTTCATGGATGTTGCTCAAACAGGAAGCATATTTTAGAAAAAACAAAAAACAAAAATTAGGGGCCGGCCCGGTGGCGCAGCGGTTAAGTGCACACGTTCCACTTCTCGGCAGCCCAGGGTCCGCCAGCCCAGATCCCAGGTGCGGACTTGGCACCACTTGGCAAAAGCCATGCTGTGGTAGGCATCCCACATACAAAGTAGAGGAATATGGGCACAAATGTTAGCTCAGGGCCAGTCTTCCACAGCAAAAGAGGAGGATTGGCAGTAGTTAGCTCAGGGCTAATCTTCCTAAAAAAAAAAAAAAATTAATGAGATAAATATTCAAGTCAAGAAGCTAGAAAAACTAGAGAAGTCACAACAGGGAAAAATATTTGCAAATCACATATCTGATAAAGGATTTCTATCCTGAATATATAAAGGACTCTCAACATTCAATAATAAGACAACAACCCAACAAAAAAACTTGGGCAAGCTTCAAACAGACATTTTGTCAGAGGAGGTATATGGATGGCAAATAAGCATATGAAAAGATACACAATATCTTGAGTGATCAGGTAAATGCTATTTGGAATTAAAATGAGACGGCACTACATACAAAGTTAAAATGATTGACCATACCAAGTGTCAGTGAAGTGTGGAGTAATGACTAGAGGGAAGTTTCTGTAAGAGTTAAACACACATGGACCTTGGGACCCAGACATTCCACTCCTGGGTGTGTATTTACCTAATGAAATGAAAATATGCTTATACAAAACTTGTACGTGAATGTTAATATCATCTTTATTTGTAATATCTAAAACCAGGAAACAGTCCAAATGGCCATCAGTGAATGGATCGACAAGCTGTGGCAGATCCATACAATGGAATACTGCTCAGTAATGAAAAGACACGAACTCTCGATACACACAACAACATGGAGGAATTTCAAGATAATTATCTGAAGAGAAATAAAGTATAGCAAAAAAGTACATACTATATGATTCCATTGATATAAAGTTCTAGAAAATGCAAACTAATCCACAGTAATGGAAAGCAGATCAGTAGTTGAAAAGTCAAAGAGAGGCAAAGAGAAGGGATTGCTGAGGGTCACGGTGAAACTTTGGGGAGATGGTGTGGTCGCCGTCCTGATTATGGTGATGATTTCATGGATGTATAAGTCAAAACTTATAAAACTAAATGCTTGCAGTGTTGTATGTTAATCATACCTTAATAAAATTTCTTTAAAAAACAGTTTGGTGTTGGTGCAGGAATAAATAAAAAGACTAATGAAGCAGAATAGAGAGCCCAGAATTGACCTGTATATATATTTGGAAATTTGGTATATGATACAGATGGCGTTACCAACCAGAGAACTGATGAATATCCAATAAATAGTATTAGGGCATTGACTTTGCATATTGAAAAGTTAAGTTAAATGCATACCCCAAAATCAATACCAGATTGATCAAAGACTCAAATGTGGGAAGAAGAAAAATCACTTAAAATTATTAGTGAAAAGTATAAGGGGATATATTTATGACTTCAGAGTAGGTAAAGATCTCTTTAAAAAGACACAAAAAGCATAAATATCGATGTTTGACACTATCAAACATAAAACTTCAATTTTTCAAAAGATGCCATAAATAAAAGAGAAGTCACAGACTAAGAAAGGTCTTTGTCGGGGCCAGCCAGGTGGCGCAGTGATTAAGTTCCCACGTTCCATTTGTCGGCAGCCTGGGGTTCGCTGGTTGGGATCCCGGGCACAGACATGGCACTGCTTGGCACGCCATGCTCTGGCAGGCATCCCACATATAAAGTAGAGGAAGATGGGCACGGATGTTAGCTCAGGGTTAGTCTTCCTCAGCAAAGAGAGGAGGATTGGCAGCAGTTAGCTCAGGGCTAATCTTCCTCAAAAATAAAAAAGGTCTTTGTCCTCCAGAGAACAACCTGAGGGGCTGGCCTGGTGGCGTAGTGGTTAAGTTCGCACATTCCACTTCATTAGCCTGGAGTTTGCAGGTTTGGATCCCAGGCACGGACCTATACACTGCTCATTAAGCCATGCTGTGCTGGTGTCCCATATACAAAATAGAGGAAACTTGGCACAGATGTTAGTTCAGCGACAATCTTCCTCAGCAAAAAGAGGAAGACTGGCAACAGATGTTAGCTCACACACAAAAAAAGAACAAACTAAGGATTAGCATGGAAACATATACTTTTAAAAAACTTACTAATCAATAAGGAAAAAGGCAAACACCCAAAAAAAAAAAAAATGCATAGGCAATCCTCAGAAGAAAGAATCCAAAGACCCAAAAAAAAAAAGAAAAAAAAAAAAAAAAAAAAGCTCAAGTCCACTAGTAATTAGGACACAGCACTTTCCACCCAGGAGACCAGCAAAAAATTTAAGACGGATGCAAAAGAATCAGGAGTTGGAAAGGCTATGGAGAAATGAGGATTCTCACACAATTCTGAGGGTAAATTTTGAGCAGTTGCATTGGAGAGCAAGTTGGCGCTATCTAGGAAAATTGAAAATATGTTTATCTTCCCCCCCAGCAAATTTATTTGGCAGAGGTTGGGGGTGGGGAATGACAGTCCAGTGAGTTTGCATCATCTGTGTTCCCAGAAAGATCTAGACTGTCTTCACGAGCTCGAACGACAGGTAACTCATCTTCCTATCACACTAAGTAGGAGATGGGGCCAGAATGGGGTTCCACAGGAGAAGATAAAAATGAAAGGGTCATTTTGCCATTGCTCTAACTTCTGCTGTTTGCTTATCTAACACTGCCTGTTTGGAGTCTTGACCCAGGTGCCCCTCTTTTCTGACCACACTCTGCCCCTCTGTGTGACTAGGGCTGTTTCATTTCACATTTGTGACTGTGGCCACCCTGCTCAGCCCTGGTAGGCAATTACGAATCTGAGCACAAGATATTAACAACAGCCCGGCCATCATATCTGATGGGGCGAAACTAGAAGAGAGAGTTTTCATCCTCAGCAGAAGAACTAAACAGCTTTCCCATAAGAAAATCAACAATCCAACTTTTTCCATTTGTAGAAAACAGCAAAGACAGTGTTGCCAGTCTGTGGTAGCAAGTATGCTGGTCTCATGTGAAAATTAGCTCCATGGTCCACCCTCGTCACAGCTGAAAGTTGGAGATGTTCCCCGGTCAGGGAGCCGGGCCGGTGCCAGCACACCCACCCTCGTCACCCGATGGCCCTTGGTGTGGCTTGATGTGGCTGTGAGATGGAGAAGAGCTCACAGCCCATGCCTGCCATGGCCCCGGAGCTAACCAGCCCCAGACAGCATACTATTTCAAGAAAAGTGATGTCAACACTTTCATCATCCTGTAATTTACAACACGAAATTACAAATCTCTGTGTGCACCCATCACCGCCAGATTGTCTTTAATTGTTTGTTTGACCTTTATTTATTGAGGCCAATCTTGATTGATTGATTTTCCACCAATAATAGTGTGTATATAAATAGGTTCATTACAATTCATTACCACAGGCCAACGCAGAGCGAATGTTTTGGGAAAAAAGAATTTGGCAAGTGTCCCACTTTTCTGCAGTTTTTTTTCTCTCTTCAGTTCTCCTTTGGGACCTCAGGATTAGATGATTCCAGAAGGGAAACAAAAGGATTTCAATTTAGGATAATATCAGCTGTTTCCAGCAAATAGAATAACGCGTGCATCAGAATTTCCTCTGGCCTCGACTTTCAGCTGATAACTTTTAGAGCACCCCCATTTCACAAAAACACAGGGACTGTTGGCATCTCGAGGGATGCTGTTTCACTACCACGCCACCACCTCATTCCAGGGCACTTTCCACCCGGGAGAGCAGGACCCATATTTCTCCAGCTATAGAAGGACTCGTATGTCCTTAGAAAGACCCACTTTTCTGATTTATGCCAGCGATGGTGCAGTGTCCTCTGTGAACCAGATCTCCGCCAGGCTCACTTGCCCATAATTCAACTCTTACTCAGTCTGAACCTTCCAACACGGCCAGCTCAGACTCAAGATGAGCGGGCAGGACCCCCAGACTGAGGCTCTCCAGGAGCATGTAGGATGCTGTGCTCACATTTACAAAGGGTCTCCTGTGGGTGGACAAGGCTCAGGACTGGACCCCAGAGCAGCTGATCTCAGCCCTTCTCACCCATCTGCTGGGCACCTTTGGGCCGTGCAGAAATGTCACCATTTCCCAGCGTACCTCTGGCAGAATCCCTCTTCTTTGGCTTCGAGATCATCTATTCACCTAGTTTTTCTCATCCTTCATATCATTACCACCCTTCTCCCAAGAAGCCTTTTTAGTCTTTTTTCCCTAATCACCCTCTCGCAGAAAATTTAAAAACCAGGGATTTACTGTACATCTGTTCGTGGGTGGAGGCTCTTTAGGGGGCCACAAACCATTGCAATAACCTACGATTTTTTGCTTCCCAAGAACAAATTTCTGTGCTCCCGCCCCCATGGAAGAGGTGTGCATTAGCTGTTTCTGCAGCAGAGTCTGTCCTCTGTCCCCAGAGGAGTCCACCTGCCCACAGGAAGGGTGGAGCCATCTCATCAATAGCACTGAAGTGACCGGTTCCTCACAACTGTCCCAAGCACCCTCCTTGCTAGGCCACCCTGGACAGGGCGCTGACCCTCGTCCCCCGACCCTCACCCTGTGCTCCCTCCACCCTCCCTACCTCTACTCTTCATCCGTCTTCCTTCTGCCCCCACGAGCTGCTTCCTGGTGTGCAGGAGAGAGGGACTCAGCTCACAGGAAATCTCATCATCTTTGAACACTTTGTGAAACAAAACCTCGTACGTCCCTAAGTTGGCACATTGATAGAGTAGTAAATTTATTCATGCATTTATTTATTTATGAGGTTGGTTAATCAATCGGCAAACATAAGGAGAAGGCTCTGCAAGCAGGATGAACAAGAAGTCTTGAAGCACAAGATGTGGGTGGAGGACAGGCAGGGGCGATGCAGAGTGCCTTCCAGAAAGAGTTGATGCTTCAGTGGGTCAAGGAACAAACATGACCTGGTTTAGATAGTCGGACATCTGTGCAAAGACCAGGAAGATGGATGGAGCATGAGAGCTAGGTTTGGGAAACTGCGCAGAGTTCAGCATGCGGGAGTGAGGGTGATGACAAGGCACCCGGGGCGAGAGAGGAAGGCAGAGAAGGAGCTGGGGGAGGCATATGGAGGCCAAGTCAGTGTGTGGTGTCACATGGATATCGAAAAGACATGTGGGGCTCCCAGAGAGAAGTGACGTCTCAGGCTGTGCCCACTCAGAGGGGCTGTGGGAGTTATCAAGGGCTCTGCTGGAGGCTGCCGAGAGAGAGAGATGGCCCTCAGGCTTGGATGGAGCAGGATGGGCTGAAAAGGAGAGAACTAGAACCAGAATCCATTCAGATCCATGGGAAGGATGAAGGCTGAGGGTCTGGACATATGCATACTGATTTTAATTACTTCCGGAAGTGACAAAGTCAGATGCAGGTTTGATTTGAAACTGAAAGATGAACCCCCCAAGAATTAGGAAGAGAAGACGTGGCTACCACTAGCCAAAGCTCTAAGTTGAATCTAAGATGTCTGGTATTTAAGCAGCAACCATGCAGGAAATTGTTAGAGTTCAGATGGACAATCCAACCTAGAGGATGAGCTTATGCACTTCTGACCTATGACTCCTGCATCTTCCTCATTAGAGACAGGACCATCCAAGAGTCTGTGACAGGGGTCAACCTACAGTTACGGGCCAAGAGGATGCAGAATCCCAGCTTAAGAAGGGAGGTGGGCAGAACACAGTATCAGGAGAGAAGAATATCAGTGCAGACAGAATGAACTACCCCTAACCTGCACATGTCCATTTTCATTTTACCTGAATATGTCCATTTAAAAGCAGATGAGGGGATGGCCTCATGGCCTAGTGGTTATGTTCAGCATACTCTGCTTTGGCGGCCCAGATTCAGCTCCTAGGCGTGGCAGAACTATGTCACTCATCAGCAGCTGCACTGTAGTGGCAACACACATAAAAAATAGAGGAAGATTAGCACAGATGTTAGCCCAGGCTGAATCTTCCTCAGCAAAAAAAAAAGGGCAGACAATCCCCTTTCCAACATTCTCTAATTTTAGAGTTATCTCTACAGGATTCCAATTAATGAGATAGGGACTAAGGGAATCAATTTTCATTTAATAAGTGCAACCATGTGGAAAGAACATCCACCCCAACTGAGGTGGTGAGAAAGAACACAACTGGGAGTAGATCTAGAAGGAAAATGTAACAGCTTTAGAGTGAGCAGTGATAATAACAAAATATATGTGTGTCATGAATTCTTGAGTGACCAAGTGGTAGAGAAAAAGATCACAGATTAACCCAATTTAGTCCCACCATGGTACAAATGTAACAAGTAATTATTTAATATTAAATTCTTCACAAAAATCAACTCAAAATGGATCACAGACCTAAACGTAAAAGGCAAAACTACAAAAGTTCTGGAGGAAAATAGAGAATAAAGTCTATGTGACCTGGGATTTGTCAATGACTCTTTAGATACACCACCAAAAGCACAATCTATGAAGCAAAAATTGATGTTAGACTTCATCAAAATTTGAAAACTTCTGCTCTAGGAAAGACAGGAGAATGAAAAGACAAACCACAGACTGGGAGAAAATATTTGCAAAACACGTATCTGATAAGGGACTTCGATCCAAAATACATAAAGAACTTTTAAAACTCAGCAGTAAGAAAACAAACAATCCAATGAAAAAATGTGCAAAAGATCTGAACAGACAGTTCACCAAAGTAGATATACAGATGGCAAATAAGCATATGAAAAGATGCTCAACATCATTTGTAATTAGGGAATTGAGAATGAAAACAACAATGAGATACCACTACACACTTATTAGAAGGGGCAAAATCCAAAACACTGACATCACCAAATGCTGACAAGGATGTGGAGCAACGGGAACTCTCATCCATTGCTGGTGGGAATGCAAAGTGGCACAGTCACTTTGGAAGACAGTTTGGCAGTTTCTTACAAAGCTAAACATAGTCCTACTGTACGACCCAGCAAACACACTCTTAGGTATTTCCCCAATTGATTTGAAAACTTGTGTCTAGACAAAAGCCTGCACGTGAATGTTTACAGATGCTTTATGCAACCAAGATGTCCCTCAACAGGTGAATGGATAAACGAACTTTAGCACATCCATACAATAGAATATTATTCAGCAGTCAAAAGAAACAAGCTATGAGGCCACAAAAAGATGTAGAGGAAGCTTAAATGCATATTGCAAAGTGAAATAAACCAATATGAAAATGCTACATATTACATGATTCCAATTATACAGCAAAAGGCAAATATAGAGAGACAGTTAAAAGATCAGCTTGCTGGGGGCTTCAGGTGGCAGGGGAAAGGATGAACAGGGAAAACGTGGGAATTTTTTTAAGATGGTAAAACTATTCCGTATAATACTGTAATGGTGGCTACGTGATACCGTGCATTTGTCAAAACCTAAAAAACTTCATAGCACGAAGATTGAGCCTTAATGTACACAAATTTGTAAAAATTATTTAGGAAGTCAGCGATCCCAATATGGAATGTAGACTGTGACAAAAGAATCTATCTGTATGACAAACGTATGAAACAGTCTCACTGGGGGGGGGGGGGGGGGGGGGAGAAGATGCTGACCTTAGTAACTTTGGAAATGGAAGGAATCTGTCAGATTAAAGGCAAAAGGAGCAGCACACCAACACTGGACTCCACTCAATAAAATTGTTTCCCGTCGGGGTCCGGGTTAACAGTTCTGTTCGGGGATACCAGACTTGAACAATTAAGTAAACAGAGGGTGGATAGTGGGAGCAGACTTCTCACTGTTGGAGAGGGAATTGACGAGTAAGCAAGGAGGTTACCATGACCCACATGCTAATGAATTAGAATTGGAGATGTCAGTAAAAAGTTATGTCAAGCCTGATGTAGATACAGATAGTTACATGTAGCAATATTTATGGGTCAGCGTTGGGGACTGAGGCCGGGCAGAGGTGCAGTCCCAGGTGCATTTCCCAGCCCTTCTTGGTGAGCCATCCCCTCTCTGGAGGTCTCAGTCTCCCTCCAGGAGTCATCTGGGGAGGGATCCCTTTTAAGAAGACCCTGGAAAGCTTCTTTTTAGCGTGTTCCACTCCTGTTCCTGGAAACACACACCTCTGTGCTGCTGTGGACTGAGGGGCAGCAAATCCCTGTGCAGCCAGCGCTTGCCTCACTCTGTTCTCCAACTTGCGGGAGCAACAGGCACATTCTCTCACCTTTAGATTTCTCTTATAAAGAATTAGACACTTAATCATGTGCCCCACGTCTCCATAAGACATCTATGGAGTTCTCCAAGGGTCGTCTTGGAGCCCCCTCTTGTGGGTAGAATTGTGTCCCCCGGAAAGATATGCTGAAGTCCCAACCTCGAGTATGTGTGAATGCGACCTTATTTGGAAATAGGGTCTTTGCAGATGTAATCAAGTTAAGATGAGGTCACATTGTAGTAGGGTGGGCCCTAAATCCAATCTGACTGGGGTCCTAATAAGAAGAGGAGAGACACAGACACACAGAGGGAAGATGGCCGTGTGACGACAGAGGCAGAGATTGGCATGATGCTGTCACAAAACATGGAATTGCTGAGGGTAGCTGGCCGCCACCAGAAGCTGGAAGAGGCAGGGAAGAATGCTCCCCTAGGGCCTTCAGAGAGAGCCTGGCCCCGCCAACGCGGATTTTAGACTTCCAGCCTCCAGAACTGTCAGACGATAATATGTGTCGCTTTAAGCCACCTGGTTTAAGGCATTTTGTTACAGCAGCTCAGGAAACTAATAGCCTCCTCTATCACCTGGTTTGAAGTGAGGGGCATCGCCCCCATCTCTTCCTGCAGGAGGAGGGGAAAGGCCACAGCACTCCAGCCATTCTCCAGAAAATTCCTGTCTCATCATCTCTCACACCTCAGTTCTCTTCTAGGCTGCAGGTGGGCGATGCACTGATGCAGAACCGATCTGAGGCCATTCCCTCTGCAAGTCTCACATAGATGGTCTATACCACCCTTCAGATTGTGGGAGTACTTGGCATATGGGTTTTGTTTCTGGCTTTTGGGGCCTCTGCTGAAACTGAAATTAAGAGAGTCCCGTTTTAACATCCTGCTGTGGATTGTATTCAGTTCAGCCTATCCCATTAGCTGAATTTCTTCATTGCCTCTCAATTCAATCAACAGATTCAGGTCAGAATAATCCCCTGTCTATACCACATGTTTCTGCATAGTGTCATGCTTTTGGTCTGCCTTCTAACTTTTACCGCTGGGGCCACGTAACCCCCACCAGTATCTGCAGCCTCACTCTGACACCCGTTCTAAAGAAAGGCAGGAAGATATGAAGAGCTCTAATGTCAGATTCCATCAGCTCCATATTAAGTCAGTCTTCTTACTCATCCTTGGGATCCTCAGGTTCCTGAAATTGGGATCTACTCTTCCCATCTAAGATGTCCTGTGTTCCACTACCTTCTTTCCCCAGCACTCTGGTTCTCCCAGCCACGATGACTAGATTCTTGTCTCTGAAACCAACCCCATGAGATCAGGTTTTTGACATCTCTGCGCAATCCTTGACTCGCTCTTTGAAGAGAAAGCCTGGATCTTGGATTGGGTTTGGACCTTTTGCTAAGGAGTGGTATTCACGGCTCACCTATCTTTCCTCCCTTCCATCCCCATCCTGTAACGAATGTTATGGTTGACTCGCCTTTAATGTTGCAATGGTTAGCTTTAAGGCATTGCTCCCAGTTCCAGGGATGGACTCTAACTGGTCCATACTAAGAGGGTAGACCTCTTACCAGAGATTGGTTTAGGAACCTAGGCCTAAGCCCATCAGTGAACAGACTGGTTCAGAAACAAGCATGTGGCTCAATTCAAATGAATGGAATGTGAGAAGTTTGGGTTTCTAGGTTTCTGGCTCTTCAAAGAACCACAGGACACCAGACCTCTCTCTGCTGGGTGTGAATAGAGAAGCGTGAAGCCCTGACTGAGTTGCAGCCAAAGCACAGCTATTCAGAAAGTAAGCCGTTGCGTGAAGCTGATATTGTGGATGTCAGAGCAGACAGAAAATACCTGGATCCCTGAGGACCACACTGAGCCACTGGATCAACCATCCCCGAAGAACACCATATCCTTGGATTTCTGTCACATGAGCTGTTCAGTGTTCTTGTTAGTTAAGCCAATGTGAGTTGAGATTCTTTTTCTTTGCAACTAAGACATCCTAATTGATCCGCCCTCAATTTGGACCGACCTTCAGCCTCATGGCTCAACACGTGTCGCCAAATGTTCGTCTGAGAGTGTGTTTGTCTTTACACCCATATAAATACCTTGAAAAACATAAAATGCAAACTGAAACTTATAGTATATGACTTTTTTTCTATTTGTGTACTCCACAAATGTCAACAAATTCAATAGTGATACTATACACAATAAACATTATATAACTGCAAGTACACACACACACACACACACGCACGCGCGCGCACACACATAAATATAGCCCACTTAGCTTAATCTTAACCAGGGGAAATGTCAGTGTTTTATGTCATGAATAATGACACTTTACCAAAATTACTTTAATTGTATCCCCCTGTGACAGTAAAACTTGAATGTTTTGGGGTGACAAATAAAAATGGCAAGCAATAGGATATTGGAGTATATGAGGAAGCCATTTGGTATAAACCTAATTCGGCCTGACTTTGTTGTTTCCAAAAGGGCCTGACTGTGGCTGTTGAGCACGCATTGTATATCTGCTTAGACATTTCCTATGGCCAGAACAAAGGCCCTTGAGATAAAGGTGCAACTTCCCCCGACATTAGCATTTCCTTAGGGATAAGCATCTTTCCTTAGGCTAGGAACTGATTGCTGAACTCACCTTTGACCACCCAGCTCACCTGTGACCACTCAGCTGGAGACAACAGACTGCCACCCTGCTGTGTTCACTGAGACAGCAGATCTACCTGCTGTGTCCATCAATCGGCTGTGCCAACAGAGCAGTCTCGTGGCTATTGTAAAAGGGACATTTCAATTCTATGTGAAACATCCTCTCTGGGGGTACATAACCACTATGTGCACCCCACTTCTTTGGTGCCCTTTCTTCCTTCGGGAAGAAAGGCCCCAGGTTATAATCCTCAGATTTAAGGTCAGAATAAACTCACCCAAATTTTCATTTATAGATTGGTTATGGATTATTTTCGTCGACAGGGGTAAAGTTTTAGGATGGGATTGTAAAAGCCATCCCATAACCAGTAAGATCCTAACACAAATAGTGAACAAAACTTGTGGTACATAGGCATGACACCAAGCTGTCACAATGACAAATATCCCACACGAGCGAATATGTCCACAAGCTATGCTACACTCCTGTGGGGCCCACACGATGCCAAACACCTGGTTGAAAACTAAAAATAACCAAATAATAATGGATAATCTCCAAATAGTCTGGATTTAGAATATGAAATAGAATTTCACATTAAAATTTGTATTCCATAGTCTAACTGTGATACAGTTTGGCTCTTTATCAAAGTCAGAATTAAATTTTAAAACTAATTTTTCTCATTTGTGTATTTTGCTCAGTAAGAGCTAACGCATTTTACGTGTGAACTACTAGAATTGCTCTAGAACCAGAACTAGTAAATCAAACACGAAGCCGGATTTGAAGTCCCCACACTTTTTGTTGCTATGGTCATCTAAATATTGAGACTTTCAGACAGTTTCAAGATGTA
Organism: Equus quagga; assembly: GCF_021613505.1. NCBI lineage: Eukaryota > Metazoa > Chordata > Mammalia > Perissodactyla > Equidae > Equus > Equus quagga. Next base: position 8,469,752 of record NC_060274.1, on the reverse strand, counting down.
GATTCCACATTAATTTCACAATCTGATTTTGAAACAGAAATGTGTTTCAAACATTCACAAATCAAATTCAAGGTAGAGTTCAAAAGCTCAAATTTATGGAACATACATTCTTTGGCGGTAGGAAAGTATATACTCTATTTCTGGAGAATTCATAGAACATCTCAGAAAATATTTGTGTAAAGTCAAGAAAAAAAGTAACTTGACATTTTAACTGGTCTGCCTCAGAGAATTACAAAGGACTGAAAACAGATAATTAACCTGTTTATTATAATCTAAACAGCAATAAGTTTTAGACAAACCATCTAATGAAGAATCTAGAGTATGACAAAATGGTAAATACCATCTTCAAACAAAATTTAAAAAGATTTGTCTTAAGTGGAAAATAAAAAGCAATAGTCTTGGGATTTGCCTGACACGCATTCTTAAATTATTGTATTTATTTACTAGAACTACACAGTACTTTTCATCTCAAGTATTTCAACTTGATGTTAAAAATTTTGAAAATAACCAGAGGCAAACTTTCTGCCTGATTCTTCTCAAAGATCTCTGTAAGATTATGCACTCATCAAAATTTAAAGACCAGCTTAAATAAACAATTATATTTAAAGAATAACTCCTCTCTCCCTTCTCTCTCTCCTTCTTTCTGTCTCTCTCTCTCACACACACACAACACACACTCCACGTGCACAAGCACACAGAGAAAAAATACTAAATTGATTTCATATTTGAGTCTGAATAAATAAGCAGTAATTTACTATTTAGCCTAATGTTTTTAAGCTACAGTCCTCTGATATGTCTTTGGGAACTCTGAAGTTTTTCTACACAAATTAGTAAATTATTAATTTTTTTTCCAATTTTAGTAGTAATGCCAACAATTTTAATGTAAGCGCTTTCCAGACTATTTGACGCCTGCGTTATGTCTGAGGATGGCGAGATGGTTTCCTTTGTGGCTGTGCTTATTGATGACATGGTCATCAGGGAATAACACTTTAAGTTTGGGGAGCTAAGCAGAAATGGACTTAACACATAAATGAGGCATTTTTAACCCAGTAAAGCTAAAAGATAAATTGCATTGCAGGCGGCAGAAGGAATATTATGTTTTGCAATATCATGAGTAAAAGAGAGTGTTAGGGCAATTGCATTGCCTCAGGGAATGGTGTGGAAGGAAACCTGCCAAGAAAAACACAGGAGGGCGGTGGGAGGAGGAGACAGTGTCATGCTCATGGGGGATGGGGGAGCAATTTAGGATCATTTAAATTGCATTGGTTTCAAAATTGTGTTTGTATTAAAGGATCCATTTATTTGGTTTTATACTTACATAAGATCTGTAAAAATAGAGATTTTTATATAGGCTTGTATTTTTACATATTCATATTAAAAACCATTTAAGTTTAAAAAAAGAGTTTTCTGAATTTTTTCGTTTACACACACAAAAAGTGGGTTTCCTTATCAAATCTTAACATTCCTCTGAGATCTTCTAATCTGACTTTTTAAGAAATCGGTAGAGAGGGAATATTTCAGACAATTGCTAAATCATGACAAAAGCTGGGCCCCATGGCCCACATCTTGCTGGCACGACAGGCAGTCTTGTAATGTATTCTTAAATGGATTCTTGTCCAATAATATAACTGCCTATGGCTCTCGGAACACGGGTTTCATAATGTGTAGTTCTTGCATTGTGGCGGTAAAGAAAGTGGAAAGGATCACACTGAGTCGATGTATTCGCTCATTCAACCAAGACTATTAAGTGGACAGGGCATTTCAGTGGGTTGTGGGGATACGATGCTGGTTTTAAAACAGCACTGCGCCCTCTGCCTTCGCAGAGCTCATGGTCTAGCGGGAAATCGCTACCAACCAAACAATGGTGCAGCCAGGACAGCAATAGCCAGCCACAGCATGTCCTCTGAAGTCACCTACAGCTATGAGGAAGTCGCACAGATGACCCAGTCAGGTTCCATCAGCTCAATACTCGATTGCCAAAAAGGGGCCCTTGCTCTGATCCCAAAGTTGATATAGACTAGCTTTCTGACTGTTAACACAAAGAACACAACCTTGGAAGGCACGCAACTCACCCCCGTCATAATCTGATCTGAAAACCAACGAGCTGCTCAGGGACGTAGCTGATCTGATACTGCAATTTGAGGAAAAGCTTTCCTGTTGATCTACCAGATGGAGGAGAAGGGGGAAGAGAGGAAGAGGAAGGAAAAGAGGAAGGAGAGATGAAAGAACGAAAGAGAGAGAAAGAAGGAAGGAAGGAAGAGAGAAGAAGAGAGAGGAAGAGAAAGAAAAAGAGAGAGACAGAGAGAGGGAGGGGGCAGGGAAAGAGGGAGTGAAGGGAGGAAGAAACTATGAGGTACAAGTTGGGCAAGCTATGCCTCATCCACACCCTCCAATGGCTCCCATCTCATTCAGAGCAAAAGCCAATGTCCTTCCAGAGGCCCGCAGGCCTAAGCGAACTGCTCCCCACCCCCACCCCAACCTTGTGGCCCACTGCTAGCCCCCTTGCTCTCCAGCTAGTTGTTCTGGCTATTCCTGGCACACGCCAGGAACTTGCTCCCACACCATGCCTTTAGTGCGGTGCTCTTCTCCTAGATATTTGCACCCCGCGGCCCTACTTCCTTCAAGAGTTCACTCAAGGGACACCTCAGTGAGGCCCACTGTGAACACATTCTTAAAATACATCCTCTTACCCCGCTATCTTGCCCTGACTCTGTTTCCACAGCACTCTCACCTTCTAACGTATTAAATAATTGGCCCATTTTTTATGCTTACTGCCTCCCCCCACCGACCAGCAACTAGAATATAAGGTCCTTGAGGGCAGGGACTATTTAACATTTTGTTCTTTGTTCTGCCACCCACAACTAGAATTGTACCTGGCAGTAATAGTCAGCCAACAAATACTTGTTGAATAAATCAATGAATGAGCATCTTGGCAAATCCCCACCACGGTACCATAAGGGAATCCCATCTTATAACGTCATCCCCACACAGGCCAATGATGGTACACCAACGCGCAGTTAATAATTATGTCAAAATTTTTAAATAGTTTTTAAATATGTATTGAGTACTTACTATGGGCCAGGCGCTGTGCTAAATGTTGCGTGTGAATTATTTGTTTAATCATTAGCCGCAACCCTAACAAGTATATTCTTACCCTACATTACAGACGGGGAAACTGAGACTTACACAGATCAGGGAATCTACTAGGGGCTCCACAGGGGGCAAGAGGAAGAGCCAGGATTAGAGAAGGGTTCAGTCAGGAACGTCTGTCTCCAAAGCCTAAACTCTCAACCACTGTCTTACGTTGCTGCCCTGTTCGGTGAAGGGAGGTCTACAAAAACCAAATTAACCCAATAGGCGCATGAAAAGATGCTCATCATCGCTGAGCGTCAGGGAAATGCAAATCAAAGCTACACTAAGATATCACCTTGCACCTGTTAGAATTGCAAAAATAACCACAGCAAAAAGTGACAAATGTTGGAGAGCTTGTGGAGAAAAAGGAGCCTTCATACGTTGCTGGTGGGAATGCCAACTGGTGCAGCCACTACGGAAAACAGCATGGAGATTTCTCAAAAAATTAAAAATAGAAATACCATATGACCCAGCCATCCCACTACTGGGTATCTACCCAAAAAACTTGAAGTCAGCAATTCCAAAAAGTCCCATGCACACCTATGTTCATCGCAGCATTATTTGTAATAGCCAAGATGTGGAAGCAACCTAAGTGCCCATCAACTGATGATTGGATAAAGAAGATGTGGAATACACACAATGGAATACTACTCAGCCAGAAAAAAGGATAAAATCGTCCCATTCACAACAACATGGATGGACCTTGTGGGTACTATCTTAAGCGAAATAAGCCAGATAGAGAAAGACAATCTCTGTCTGGCTCCACTCACATGTGGAAGTTTAATATGTAGACAAAGAGAACAGATTAGTGGCTACAAGGGAAAGGGGGGGGGGTTAGGAGTGGGCACAAAGGGTGAAGGGGTGCACCTACAACGACTGACAAACAACAATGTACAACTGAAATTTCACAAGGTTGTAAACTATCATAAACTCAATAAAAAAATTTTTAAAAAATTAACACAGTGCATGCGCATGGGCAGTAATCCAATGGTGTGTCTAGTCCGGGAGTGATTTTTTTAGAGGATCTTGTAAAATCTAGAGGACAGATGGACTGCATCACCTTTATCATAATATCACAACTGTGGTGATAATAAGAAGGAGGAAGAAGCAGATGACGATGGTGAGAGAGCGAACCCTATGACTTAGGGAGGATTTCCAGGTGACGTACGAAGCTGTCACGCTTCACACAAACTTCTATAGATATTGTTTCTTGATTTTTATAGATATCAATCAGCAGAGAGTTTGGGGTTTTACTCTGACGACTATCTGAAGTGCAAATTATATGCTGCAAATTACAGGCAGGTGCACATGCCTCCAGCGTCAGTTGACCTGAGATGGGATTTGTCGAATCAACTGCAGTGTGCATGAAGAGAAGGCCAGTCACGCCACAGGAAGGCAGCTCAGGGGACAGCAGCAGGCAGGGTCACTCTCTTCCCCAGAGGACAACTCTAGGTCCACACGGACCAATGGACCCTTGAAGTTCAAGTTGTAGGCCATTAAGGATACTACAAGAAAGCACGCCAAGCAAGTGTTTTTAAATGAATCTTACCAAAAGCTATTTGTACCATTTTTTTAAAAACTCTTAGGAAAGAGCTGGAAATGTCTTGAAACAGTTTAACTTTCAAGAAGCTTAGAGAAATTAAACTATGCAGAGTGGTTTGCAATGAACCTTTAAAACAATAGTTCCAATTTTTGAAGAGACTATCTTATGTTATGCTTTCTGACAATAATTAGATGTCTGTTAAGATAACTCCTGGGGCCGACCCGGTGGCTCAGTGGTTAAGTGCGCACATTCCGCTTTGGCGGCCCAGGGTTCGCAGGATCCTGGGTGCGGACATGGCACCGCTTGGCACGCCATGCTGTGGTGAGCGTCCCACAAATAAATTAGAGGAAGATGGGCACGGATGTGAGCTCAGGGCCAGTCTTCCTCAGCATAAAGAGGAGGATTGGCAGCAGATGTTAGCTCAGCACTAATCTTCCTCAAAAAAAAAAAATAAAAGATAACTCCTAGTTGGGGTGGGGTGTTGGGGAGAAGAAAAAGAAAGAAATAAAAAAAGATTGGCAACAGATGTTAGCTCAGGTGCCAATCTTAAGAGAAAATAACTCCTAGTTATTGATAATAAAACATGTCATCGACATATGGGATAATGCTTTCTATTCCATTTTCCACAACTAAAAACATATGCCAGTGAAACTGAGAAAAGTTCTAGACTAAAATGTGAGAAGAAAAAATCTAAAGGAAAGAGCTATTAAGTACCCCCTTTTGAAATTGACCATGTGCCAGATGTCAAGCCCTGTGATAAGCTTTAGGGATACAAAATGAATAAAGACCTGGTCCCCAACCTGGAGAAGCTTGAAGCTTAGTGGAGCGAACAGACCACGAAGCCGATTATTATCGTATAAACCAGTAAGTACCAGGACAGAGACAGGAGCAGAGAGAGTGCAGAGGAGTGACCAACTTGGCCTGGGGTATCAAGAAGAGGCACCATTACGCTGAGTCCTAGAGAATAAGTGGATTTTCCCAGGAAGAGAAAGAGGGGGAAGACACAAGTGAAATATTTAAAGAAATAGGAATTGAAAATTATAACCTACCCAAATCTGATTACCTTCTCATGGGAAGAAACTCCTTGGCAAGAAGGAGATAAAGTCAATATGCCACACCATGGTTGACACCCACACATGGTTTTCCTCAACTGCGGTTGGGGTCCTCCTTAAAATGTCTGAAAACTGACTATGACATCTTGGCATCCTAAATAAGTCAGAACAAAATGTTTGGAAAACAACATGAAATGTGAGCTCTTGCCCAACGGGAATTACTTTTCAGATGGTTGAGAAAGAGAGCTGATAATAGCGAACTGAAATCAGCATTCCACAGAAACTCGCCTCAGGCAAATTTAGAAACTTCCTGTTGGAGTCTTTACAAGACTATGCATGTAGGCTAAATGCTCTATGCAAACGTACCAGATGTACAAAACAAAGAAATGAGTGTGTTTCCCTGGATTACGATTTGCACAGGGTCCATGATGTGGGGACCTTCTAACTGAACCCACGGCAGCCCCAAAGGTAGGCTCTAAGTGAGTTTTGTTTTGAGTGTCAGATGCCAGAGCCAAGCCCAGCTTCCTGGAGGTATGACCCGCGCAAATCCTGAGCTCAGAAGAGCCCCACGCTTTGTTTCATGCTCTGCTGTCACCACCTCGGAATTCTTAATATTTTTGAACTGTGTTTTGGAAATGAAGTCCAACAGGACACCAGAGCCTGGAATAAGCAGATGAGACACATGCGGCACACGCGTCTGTTGTTCCCTGATGTCCCATTCACATGGAGCATCTGCCATGCCCCATGAGCACAGAATTCCCGTGGACCCACGATGTGCGGGAGTTCAACAATACCCGAAGCCAGCACAAGGTAAGCGTGTCCCATTCATGACCGAGTAACAGACAACTGACAACTCCGAGAGCCGCTCTCCATTTGAGGAGACTAGAACTTGCGTCCAACATAAATAAGGCTATGGCATTCTAAGGAACCTAAAAGACCAAGGAGCCCCATAATGTTCTTTCTTACTCATGTTGTCTTGTATTAGCCAACCAATTATGCTGAAAGTGGTGACATAGAAGGAAAAGGAAAGATACAGCACTCAGTTCCTTTTCCTTTAAGTCCTTCCTTCCTCCCCAGTGAGCCAAGTCTACAACAGAGAGTTTCAGTCGAATGTGCACAGAGCAGGAGGTGAAATCAAAGTGTTACCGAACCTGAAGTGAGTTCGCTCACCCGTTGCGCAGCAAGCCAATCTCTGACACCGGGTGTGGTGGAAGAAAGTAGGAATTTCATTTTTGCACAGTGCTGAGCAAAGAGAGAGAGCAGCTAACACTCAAATCCCAAACTCTCCGAAAAGCTAAAAGGAAGGGTTTTTATTTGGGGCTTTAGGTAGGGGAGGGGGAGCATATGGCCTTGCTGGTCAGAGCTTTCCCACCAGCCTGTCTTTGGCCTTGAGACACTTGCAGAGAGGAGGGAGCTCGTGACCTTGCTGGTCAGCAGCTTTCCCACCAGCTCGTATCTCTTAATAGGGAGGAGATGGTCCAGGTGCTTGTCCTTGACGGTGTCTGTCTCCACGGAGGATAGCGGATTCTGGAGCCAGGAAGCCAGAGGGTAAGCAGGGAATGAGTGTTTTGGTTTTAACCCCATATATGCTGGGTTTAATGTGGGGAAACTGATACCAGGGTCGGTATCAAAAGGAGCTGAGTTAGTTTTGTGCAGTGTCACCACTATTCTGGCAAGAACAAAATACACAGCTCGAAATAGGAATTTTGTCATTATGGGTGATTCCACATACAAGTCAATGCCCTGACATTGGCATTGAAAGTTGGCATTGCACAATATAAAGATGAATGGTAAAATTCACGCTAACACTTTAATTTTTAATTATTCTTTTCTTGGAATGACATTCAATAGCAAATTTAAAAAACACCATGACAGATAGAAAGAGACTGTGAAAGATACGAAATAGCTTTATATTTTAGTACCTTAAACAGCATGTTTTTCCTGTTTTTTGAACAAGAGACATGACCTTTTCCTTTTGCACTGGGACCCGCAAATTATGTAGTCAGTTCTGGTGTGAACTCTTGGTTTTCAGTATATATATTTATTTCAGAAGTAAATATAGATGTCATAGTCTAGTATGCGTATATCTATACATGTAGATATATACAGATGTGTGGATATGTGTGTGCACATATATGTATGCACATATGTGTGTGCATATATAATATATACATATTCACATGCACAGTCACATAGTCCTTAGTTCTGTCCGTCAAAAAATCCTGGGAGCGGGGCTGGCCCCGTGGCCAAGTGGTTAAGTTCGCACACTCCGCAGCAGGCGGCCCAGTGTTTCGTTAGTTCGAATCCCGGGCGCGGACATGGCACTGCTCATCAGACCACGCTGAGGCAGCGTCCCACATGCCACAACTAGAAGAACCCACACCGAAAAATACACAACTATGTACCGGGGGGCTTTGGGGAGAAAAAGGAAAAAATAAAATTAAAAAAAAAAAAAAATCCTGGGAGCAATGATATTCCAATTGCAATGAGCTCAGCTGGCACCTGGATCTTGGTTTCCAAACACTGTTCTCCTGTAAAAAGACCCAGGGTTCTTAGGAGAAATAGCTGATTTGGGGGTAGAGAAAATACAATATGGGCTTTGAACATGTTATGCCAGAAATTAATGACGGGGCAGGTCAAAAGGACATAGAAGACATCTTGAAGTGGTTCTCACTGAGCATCAAAATAAATAACCCGTTGAATAACGTAGCAATTCATCAGTCCATATGGCTGTAAACAAATGAGTGAATAATTTGAAAATTTGATGATAAACATGATATTTACATAATCTCAAAGTGCTGCCTCACAAAAGTTTTAATAGTTAAAAGGAGAAGAGAATATCTTTATGATGGAGAAGCCTGGCAGACACCTGTAAACAAGTGGTCAAAGTTAACATCGATTAAGCAGTCATGGCACAAATTGAAACCATGTGCAGCCTGAGGATGCAGCGAAAAAGACACATATCACTTCTGAGATACTCCTGCCAAAGATGCATAAATTGAATCTAATAGAAGGAAACAGATATTCTCCGACTGAGGGGCGTTCTACAAAATAACACTTGTAATCTCAAAAGTATCAAGGTCGTGGAAGATGCGGAAAGACTGTAGAGAATTCTGAGCTTGAAGGATATTGGGAGACAAGATAACTGAATACAAAGGTGATTCTGAACTGGATCCTTTTGCTATAAGGAGCTTTACTGGGACAATGGATGAAATCTGAACGGCATCTGAGGACAGTAATGTGTAATTGCTCATTTCCTGATCTTGAAGGCTGTCTGGTGGCCATGTAGGAGAATGTCCTTGTTTGCAAGAAATACCGAGAAAGTTCTCAATGATGACTGGGCATCACATCGACAACTTCCTCAAAAGATTCTGAAAAAACTAAAGTTCTTGTACTAGAACTGCAACTTTCACGTAAATTTGAGAGTGTTTCAAAATAAAAAGAATTTAAAAGTTTAAAACGAAAAACATGTCAAAGATTATCTGTTCTCAAATGAACAAAAGAAAAAAATGGTCCAGGTAATGTGTGCATGGAGATCTTCTTTAGGACTGTTCCAACACCCTGAAGCCACTCTGCTTTTACAGAAATCCTGTTTTTAGCAGAGTGCGTGGAAGGGAGAAAAGCGTGGAAATACTGCCACCTACTGGCTGCAGGGCAAATATATTTAGGATAATGCGAAAAACAATTCTGAGATTTCCTCCGGGGAAGAATAGAGCTTTTTATGGGGACTGACTTCTAAAGGCTCTGGAAGAGCAAGGGAAACAGGTCCTTCACCCTGAGGCCTGCATAAGAACTAAATCTGAGGCTCGGAGCAGGTGGCAGGTGGCTCCTTGGGTTTCAGATGAACCCAGGGCATGTTGCAGAATGGGGAGTTTAAGAGGAAGGGATGTATTTAGGAGGTACAATACAGACACAAAATTCCCCATTCCCCACCCCACACCCAGCAGCCCTGGAAAAGATGAATTCTCTAGGAAAGAGAAGAAATGGGAGAACTGGCCCTGAGAACAGGATACCGGGCCAGGACCCAAGGAGAGAGACGACTGCTAGCAGGATCTAAGGCAGTTCCCAGGGCAGCTTTGTGGAAATCGAGCTGATGCAGCTCCACTCCAGGGCAGGAAGATGGCTGGATACAGCTTGGCCTGACACCCATGTGGGGCACAGCCTGCCAATCACAGGCAAAGGCCCCAGCTGCTGGTAAGACCCTCTCTGTGCTGGGTGAACATTTAACCATCTATAAGTTATTCATAAGCTTTTTTAACTCCATTTCCACAAAACTAAACATACTCTTACTATATGATCCAGCAATCACTCTCCTTGGTATTTATCCAAAGGAGCTGAAAATCTATATCAGCGCAAAAACCTGCACTTGGATGTTTATAGCAGCTTTCTGCATGATTGCCCAAACTTACAAGCAATCAGGACGCCCTTCAGTAGGTAAATGGATGAACTGTGGGACATCCAGACAATGGACTATTATCCAGTGCTAAAAAGAAATGAGCTGTCAAGCCATGAAAAGACATGGAGGAACCTTAAGTGCATGTTGCTGAGTGAGAGAAGCCCATGTGAAAGGCTACAACCTGGATGATCCCAACTATATGACATTCTGGAAAAGGCAAACTGTGGAGACAGTGAAAAGATCAGTGCTTGCCAAAGATTTAGGGGAGGGAGGGATGAACGGGTGGAGCATAGAGGATTTGAAGGGTGGGGAAAGCATTCTGTGTGTAAAATGGTGGACATATGTCATTGTACATTTGTCCAAACCCATAGGATGTGCAACGCCAAGAGCAAACTTGGATGGAAACTGAGTTCTTTGGGTGGTTATGATGTGTCAACGTAAGTTCATCAATTATAACAAATGTCCCACGCTGGTGGGGGATGTTGATAGCCGGGGAGGTGGTGGGGGAGGCAGGAGGTAAATGGGAAATCTCTGTAATTTCTGCTCAGTTTCTCTGTTATCTAAAAGTGCTCTAAAAATAAAGTCTATTTTTAAAAATTCCATCTCTAGAAATAAACAATACAAAGAGACTTATGCACCCCCATGTTCATTGCAGCATTATTCACAATAGCCAAGATGTGGAAGCAACCCAAGTGCCCATTGACCAATGACTGGATAAAGCAGATGGAATACTACTCAGCCAGAAAAAAGACAAAATCGTCCCATTTGCAACCACACGGGTGGACCTTGAGGGTATTATATTAAGTGAAATAAGCTAGACAAAGAATGACAAACATGATATGATTTCACTTATTTCTGGAACATAAACTTACCGACAAAGAGAACAGTTTAGTGGTTACCAGAGGGAAGGGGTTGGGGGGTGGGCACAAGGGGTGAAGGGGCAAACTTATGCGGTGTCTGACAAATAATAACGTGTAACTGAAATTTCACAATGTTACAAACTATTATGACCACGATAAAAAATAAATTCAAAAAAAGAATACTTAAAAAAAATTTTTTTTTAAATTCCATCTCTGTTTCACCAATAATCATAATGACAACTAAATATAGCCAAATCAGACAGAATAATAGAGAATCGGGCATATAATTGTCCACTTCTTCCCAGCATTTAAAGTGTTACAAATTCATGTGTTTGGGTTAAATTTCAACCTTTGGGCCAAGAAAAGGGAGCTCCTCACAAGTATTCAATTAAAACAAAAGTGGGGCATTGATTTCATCTATTTCCTACCTCTATAATCAGGAAATATGCAGGAAATCTTATCCTCGGTAAGAAAAACAAGTAAAACTTGTGCTTAGTTTAAAACCTCAAAAGGCCGGAAATTCTCCATGTTAAAATTCTCTGAGTGCAAACATTCCTTAAACAGACACCAGGTGTGTGAGTATATGAGAAGGTTTTATACAGTTGTCTTAAGAGTAAAGATGTAAATTTATTTCCTTTGCCAGATTTCTTGCATCAGTGGAACTTGACCTGTTTATAGTAATATTATGATTTAGATAAAGATCCGTTACTCACCTGGAATACTGAGGTAGCGCAAAAAAAGACAGAAAAAAAAGCTTAAAGAGATTAGACATTGCTGTGGACTGAACTGTGTTCCCCCAAAATTCGTATGTTGAAGCGCTAACCCCCGCTGTGTCCGTATCTGCAGACAGGGTCTTGGGAGGTAATTAAGGTTCAGAGAAGTCATAAGAGTAGGACCCTAACTCGACAGGACTGTGGCCTTCTAAGCAGAGGAAGAGGGCAAGATTTCTCCTCCACCATGTGAGGACACAGCAAGAAGTGGCGTCTGCAAGCCAGGAAGAGGGCTCTCACAGGAACCGAGTCAGCTGGAGCTTCCATCTTGGATCCTCAGCCTTCGGAACTGTGAGAAATAAATTTCTTTGTTTTTTTTTTAAAGATTTTACTTTTCCCTTTTTCTCCCCAAAGCCCGCCAGTACATAGTTGTATATTCTTTGTTGTGGGTCCTTCTAGTTGTGGCATGTGGGACGCTGCCTCAGCGTGGCTTGATGAGCAGTGCCATGTCCGCACCCAGGATTCGAACCAACGAAACACTGGGCCGCCTGCAGCGGAGCGCGCGAACTTAACCACTCAGCCACAGGGCCAACCCCGTGCATTTCTTATTTTTAAGCCAGTCTATGGTATTTTGTTACGGCAGCCCAAGCAGACTGAGACGTAGTGTTGACTTCCTGGTGGCAAACCTATTCCATAAAGACAGCTACAGCTCTAAATTACCTGGCTCTGTGTCCTTACTGGAGCCCCTACCCCAGCCTCGAGGAATATTAATCAAGATATTATGTCTGATGGGCACTTAGCTCAGGAGGACCACAAACTCTGGAACCAACAGGGACCATAGAGAATTTCTAGTCGAGGGGGTTTCAAACTGCGCTGTGAGGACCCGCTGAGGGCCTGCCACAGGGAGAGAAGAGTTAATTATTGAGCACCAACTGTGTGCTAGACACAAGACTCAGAGATTCAGCTGTGAATGGCACACGGTCTCCACCTCCTTGGAGCTCACATTCCAGTGAGGAGAGGCAAGAAGTAAACAAGCAAAGGAATAAACAGCCAAGGTAATTACAGACTCTCCCAGGAAGAAAACAAAAGCTTTAAATGGGATGGTCGGAGAAGCCTCTCTGAGCAAGTACGGCCATGTGAAGAAAGAGAGGAATAACTTCCCAGGTGGAGCAAGAGCAGGTGCAAAGGCCCAAAGGTACAAAAGAATGGAGGGTGGTCTCTGAAATGCGGAGTCTAGGGCCCCTGAAGTGTAAGAAGTTGGGGAGAGTGATGTGAGATGAGATTGAAAAAGGAGAGAAGAGTCGGACCATGCAAAGCTTTGCAGGTCTTGGTAAAGAATTTCGACACTAGGGGCCTCCTGGTGACGCAACAGTTATGTTCTCACTTTCCGCTTCAGCGGCCCAGGGTTTGCTGGTTCGGATCCAAGGTGCAGACCTATACATTGCTTGTCAAGCCATGCTGTGGCAGGCATCCCACATATAAAGTAGAGGAAGTTGGGCACGGATGTTAGCTCAGAGCCAATCTTCCTCAAAAAAAGAAAAAAGAATTTGCACTTTATACTGAGAGCAAAGGAATGCCGTGGGAGAGTTTTAAGAACAAGAATGTACACTTCCAGGATTATTCTGGTTGCCACATAAGAATACAGTTACAGGGAGGCAAGAGTGGAAGCTGAAAAGCCATTTGGGGCGCTTCTGGGGAAGATGCAGGTGAGAGAGTATATGGATGAGAGGCTATAGTTTGGAAATGGAAATGACAAGAGTTGCTGCTAAATTGGATAAAGAGAGCGAGAGAAGGAGAAGACTTAAGAGTAACTCAGGGGGCTGGCCCCGTGGCCGAGTGGTTAAGTTCGCGCACTCCGCTGCAGGCGGCCCAGTGTTTCGTTGGTTCGAATCCTGGGCGCGGACATGACACTGCTCATCAAACCACGCTGAGGCAGCGTCCCACATGCCACAACTAGAAGGACCCACAACAAAGAATATACAACTATGTACCGGGGGGCTTTGGGGAGAAAAAGGAAAAAATAAAATCTTTAAAAAAAAAAAAAGAGTAACTCAGGTCCCGGATTCGAGCCGTTAGGTGTGACCGTTTACTGAGATGGACAGGACCCTGAGATGAGCAGATCTGGGAGCAGGCGTAATCCAGAGTTCACTTTGGAGGCAGGTTAGTCGGGAGCTGCCTCTGAGCCACTCCAGTGGAACAGCGAGATGGGAGCTGGCTCTGCACGTCTGGAGGGTAGAGCTGGAGCCGGCATTTAAAGGGGCAGAGTAAGGTTAGCCAGGGACAACAATCCAACTCAACCAGCCTCAGCAGAAGGAGCAACTAAATGACGAGTACAATAATTTTAATATTTTTCAGCTCACATCAACAGTAAACCCAGGCTCTGGCTTCAGGTACCACCAGATTCAGAGATTCAAACAGTGACGTGGGGCTCTGCCTCTCCCTCCGTCGCTCAGCTCTTCCTTCCTCCACTCACTGACTTAGTTCTGCAGCCAGCTTGTTCCACCGCCGTGGACGAGAGGCCGTCATCTTGCAGGCCCTCCCAAACAGGAGTCCAAAGGAAGAGGAAAACTCTTTTCCCCATCGGCCCTATACGGAAGCTTAGGGAAGATTCTCATTGACCCAGTTTGGGTCATGGAACCATCCCTGAAGTTATGACATGTTCAAAAAACAGAGAACTTGAGGGGCTGACCTGGTGGCACAGCGGTTAAGTTCACACATTCTGCTTCGGTGGCCCAGGATTCGCTGGTTTGGATTCCGGGTGTGGACATGGCACCGCTTGGCAAGCCATGCTGTGGCAGGTGTCCCACATATAAAGTAGAGGAAGATGGGCACGGATGTTAGCTCAGGGCCAGTCTTCCTCAGCAAAAAGAGGAGGATTGGCAGCAGATGTTAGTTCAGGGCTAATCTTCCTCAAAAGAAAAAAAGAAAAAGAAAAGAAAGAGATATCCAAAAATGCAGAGAACTTGACTAGTCTGGTTCTTGAGGCCACCTTGTGAGCCAAACTGGGAAGGGGAGTGGCAGAGCACAGGAACAGAAGCCTTACGAAGCCCTGATGGAGCGAAAAGGAGGTCCCAAAGAATACCAGGTGCTACATCAGACAGAAGAGGATAGGCCGCTGAGCTATTAGAGGACTTACTGTTAGTTGCTGTAACCAACAAATCCCACAAATCTTTTTCGTTACATCATCTCGTGATCTGAGAACCCTCACTCACTGGTGTCTTGGTCATGCAGCTCCCCCCTGAAGCAGTGATTCAAGAATTACCGATTTCTTCTCTTCTGCATCAGCACCGTATTAAAACAAGTGGCTTCCAAAAGAGCAGCGCTCACGCCCAGAAGCCAGCAGAAGGGACGCGGGAGGGTTAGGAAGGTTCACCCACTTCTTAACCACCTCTGGTCATAGAACAGAACTAGCCAGGTGGCCCCATCTAGGTATAAGGAGCGCAGTCCCTGGCTGAGGGGCCACTTTGTAGCAACAACCTAGACCTTCAGTGGGCAGAGGCCATCTCTGTTGCAGGTGCTCAGGCAAAGGCAGCAGATACCACCTCAGGCAGCCCCACAGGAGTCCTGCATGGGGGCAAAATGCTAAACGTGCACCTGCTGCAGTCCAGGCTTCTGTGGGCTGGTCCCTGCCTGTCACAGTGGAGCTCTGTCCAAGGTTCTTGACCCTGGAAGCACATTAGAGTCACCTGGAAAACTTTATTATTTTTTTTTTTTGGTGAGGAAGACTGGCCCTGAGCTAAAATCTGTTGCTAATCTTCCTCCATTTTGTATGTGGGATGCTGCCACAGCATGGCTTGATGAGCCGTGAGAAGGTCTGCACCTGGGATCCAAACCGGCAAACCCCTGGCTGCCAAAGCGGAACTCACAAACTTAACCACTACGCCACCAGGCCAGGGAAACTTTTAAAAAATCTACCCATGCTGGACCACTTGAATCAGTCTCCTGTGGGTAGAGCCTGGGCATCATTACTTGTGTGAAGTTCCTGGAAGACGACTCAAGTGTGCAGCCAGGATTGAGTACCATTTGGTTTAAATAAAGGAAAGACATTTAATAGTTTTAAGTATTGAAGAGAGGGACCAACTGTCTTTTAAAACTCTGGTCTTAAAACTTCGAGAGAACTCTGCTGAGCCCATCTTGTCCTCACTAGAGGACAGAGTGTCGCTGAGGGATGAGTCAGTGAAGAACTCGTCGGGCAGACCTACCAGTGTTCGCCACCATGATTAGCACACCTTGGACGCGGCACTGGATCATTGGGGCGCAGAGCAGAACCCCAAAGGCAGCAGCATGATTGACACACGGGAGGTGAGAGAGCACTGTGAATAGTACATTTTCAAGCAGTTTGCCCTGGAAGGGAATACATGACACAGAGACCATTCCTAGAAGACCCAAGTTGACGCACAAAGGAAAAGGAGACACAGCTGATGGAGAAAGCCCTGGAGAAGGGGTGTCACCGTGTGCGAGAAGGTCGGGAAGGCCCGGAGGGCAAGAACGAATCAGAGTACACGCTGGTACACACAGGCCAGAACTTGCCCCCAAATATCCCATTTTGTCTGAGAAATCTCACTTTCAAACAAACAAAAAAGAAAATCTCTATTTGCTTACAAAGACCCTGTAAGGAATCTTACTCCTTAACGATTTGGTGGCTAAGTGTGTGGAAAAATAGAAATTAAAGCCACACACTTTCCCATCTGCTCTCTTTGCGGGGGGGGGGGGGGGGTACACTCACTTTTGGCTTATGCCAGGCATTCTTACCAAAAGGCTTAACCAAAAAATAAAAATAAGCTTTTTAGAAAAAATTGCTTCGGAAACAATTCCATACTTTGGTACTGGGATGGAAATGAAAGGATCCATTTAAAATGTGCATACAGACAAGTCAGTCAAAACCTGGGTGGAACTGCTTGATTAAATCAAGAAATCACAGCTTTTTCCTAAATGAAGCAGCTTCCCCCCACGCCGGCTTATACGGGACAAATAAAAAGCATTCTTTCAGGCTATCATGCACTGTGGTGGAAAGAACACCAAGCAGGCAGAGGGTCCAGTGCGGCCACTCGAGCCCGGGGCAGGGCTGTATGGATCTGTCGCTGAGTCTGTGTTCTCTGCCTCCCCTGCAGAGTGTCGGAGTCACACAAGTAAAAATTGAGAAGACACATTAAACAACGGCTATTACAGCTGCACGTCCCGCTTACTACATGTCAGACACTGTTCGAAGCACCTCACACATATTAAGGCATCTAAAACCCACAGCAACCCATTATCACCAGCTGGGGAAACTGAGGCACAGAGAGGTCAAATAAATCGCTCAAAGTCCCAAAGCAGTCTAGAGGCTGGCCGTTCACAAACCTGCTCCATCTTCTCCCCAGATACAGTAGAGCTAAACTACGTTTCCAAGCCTTCCTCGCAGTTCCACGTGACCTTGTCGGCCTTGAAATATGAGCAGAAGCACATGCGCCATCTCTAGAACTGGCCCACAAAACTCCACGCTCCACCCGCTTAATGACGATGATGAGAGCCGCCGTGGACGGCAGACTCAGCATGTGGCAAACCAGGAGAACCCAAGCATCGGCGGCCCTCCTTCACCTTCCAAAAACGTGATACCAGCAGTCTGGGGAAAATTGTACTAGGTAAGCTCATACTTTCCAACACCAGAGTGAAAAATATCACCAGTCCACAACTTTATGTAAAATGCATCTTGTGACAAAAGTCTGATTCTTTTTTTTTTCAAAGAGTTAAGACAATATTCCACATTTGGTTAATGATCTCAGATGTTATCGCTTTCTAATTTAGTGTATAAAATACTATGCTGTTACAGCATCAGATGATGTTACTACAGATACGACTGGAGATACGGGTCACAGGCCTTCTGGGTTTTAAGGGTAACATTTCAACCACCCACCACTGATTAGTCCTTTCTTAGTACAAACGATAACACATTGTAGGATTATGAATGTTTTGACACATATGCACAATACAGACCTCTTTTGGTAGTTGACAGATTCTTTTATTAACAATCAAAAAGCTTCACACTTACAATAGGAAAATAAATGTTTCTTTAATGAATAATTAAATGAAAACTATACAGAACCTTATAGAATTTTTAATATGTACTATGCGTATCTTGGAAGACAGGACATTAGCTTGTTGGGATCACAGGGTACGACTGAAAATGAGACAGTAATTCATAAAAGTTACCTAATAAATTTCCCAGACAGTTCTCCTGAAATTAAAACAGGAAATAAAATTTGTATTTATATCTGGTTTTAGGTATGATTCAACACGCATCAATCTTAATTTTGTGATTTTGATGTTACTTTTTTAAAGGGACTCAACAGAAATTCAAAACTCATTTTTAGATCGTGAACTTGAAGTGTGCGATGAAGTTGTAATTTCTCAACATCAAAGGTTAATTATTACACAGCAGTTGAAGCAACAGATATGATTTCCTGGACAGCGTGCGTCTGGGGTCCTGTGTCCCCCCAGCACTGATCACAGGGATGTTTTCAAAGCACATCTCCGAATCGAGCGGGCACCACTGATTCGGCCACAAAGTCCTTCTCGGATAGACAATACTGGTTCTTTTCAGAAGAAATGGCTATTTTACCTTCCCTGTTTCTTTTCTTTTATGAAGAACAGGGTTAAACAGACACTATCCACTGGAAGATTAAAATCTTTACTCCGTAAATTATCTTAGTGTCTTCAAATCTATCCGCCAGGGAGGCAAACCCACAATCTTAGTGAAGGACCCTGCTGTCCCTCATTCCCTCGACATAAAGTCACAACAAAAATAGGGGCACATAGAAATTCCAACATTAGATTTGTTTGGAATCTTAAAGCTTAGTCAGAGCCCAAAACCTTTATATAAATCAGGAGTCTTTGCATCTTTGTCAGTTCAGTACAAACCAGGGTGTAGCAGACAACTTGTATTCAAAAGCCCATCTTTCAAAAAGGTCCCACTTTTCTAGATGGTCTGTGTAAACAGGTCACCGCCTTCTTTGTGTAGGTGAGCAGTAACCACGTGACTCCCGTTTGCACTCCCTGTAAGTCACTTTACTGTTCAGTCTTGAAGTGTTTTCAACCCACAAGCATCAACACACACAGAGTTATCACCAACCTCATCAACACTGCTGACAATTCATAAAACCTAAATCCTTTTCTAACTGAATTCTAAAAGTGCCTTGAATTCAAATCCTTTTAAAAACTTCAGTCTTCAATATTGAAACTGCTAACTTACTCCATTTTTCCAGGAAAAAACAGAAAAATAAAGTTGGGGGGAAAAATGTTAAAATAAACTTGGGAAAACATCCTGTTAAAAAATAGGTTTGAGAAAAAACCTTTATAGATATATATATTATAATATTTATATATTTATATATATTCCAATAGAAGGGCAAACCCATCTGGATTGCTCACCACAGCATTATTGTAGTAAATAACCATTAGAAACAAATGAGATATTTGGTAATAGAATTGTAAGGTAAATTAGGAAATGTCCAATTGACAAAATAGTACGCAGCCATTCAAGACAAAGAGGAAGACGATGAAATATGGGAAATGCACGACCATGTTAAGCCAAATACAGAAAGAACCTGTGACCTGTAAACAGCTTCATCCGCAAAAAAGAAACAGGAACACAACCTGACATGCTGAGTCACTGTATTGAGGGTATGGTTTTCCCTTTATTGAAAAAACTCAATACAAAGCTTCTGTTGGGACTGTACATTTTTTAAAAGAAAAGCAAAACATCAAATGGGATACAATAACTCAAAAACAAGTGTTTAGAAATAAATGAGGGAGGCACCTCCCTCCATTCTGAGGGAGGCACGCGGCTGACCTCATCTGGAAACCACTTGTCTCTACCCATGAAGGCAGCACCTGACCAAGCGCCCGGCCAGAACCATCTGTGACCTCCTCCCTTCATGGACTTTATCAGCTTGGCCCTAATTTGTCCATTTTGAGAAGTTAGACAATACACATTTCTAGGTTTGAGGACAACATTTCACATCAAGTCTTTGTGTTTCTCCCTAGACGAAAATTCAGATGCACGACTATTTCTTTCTCATTATAAAGCAATTCTCAATTAGCAATCAAGTAATATTTTTTAAAAAGACAAAATGGTGATTACCCAGTGTTACATGTGACCATAAACAATTAAAGACCATTGGGTGACACCGCCAGAAGCAAAACTACATGGAGGATTACTTACAAAAAGAGCAATTTTCAATAGAAAACTGTTCCCCTTGGGAAATAAATTTAATATTTTGTTCTTAAACAACTGGGGCAAAAGACTAGATTTCCTACAACAGAATGGGATGAGAAAGGCTTCCACAGACCCCTAACAGCATAGGAATGGGATACTTTTGATGGTTTTATGATGACAATTTAACCCCCCTAGCCATTCTAGCTCTCTGAAGGAAACGTTCAGTGAAAAGACCGAATCATACAAAGCATTTAATATTTTCAAACAGTTGCCCAATAACAAAATTGTAAAACAGGAAATTATTCATAGCATTACGTTTATCAAATATCTGAATAAGCCACATTCAGAAATGCTATCCTAGAGCAGCTTACTGGTATACTGTGGTACTTCGAGCTACTACAAAAATAGTTGGAAATTGCTTAATGCACTCGGTGTAACGATAATGCTTTACTTTTTGCAAGCCATGTATCTCTCAGATACATTCTCCCAGTTGATCACATTCCAAATGGCTTTCAGATAATCAGGCCTGACATTTTTATACTGAAGGTAATAAGCGTGCTCCCACACGTCAATCCCCAGCAGGGGAATAAGACCTATTGGAAAGAATGGGGAAAAAAGCAAAACACTATGAATTTCCATCTAAAACACTGCAGCTTCTCAATTTAAACTTCATCCTATGCATACAAAATTATCCTTTACAACATTCGCATCCATTTTCAGTTTCTTATATAAATAGGAAAACGGCCTAAGACTAAGTATTCCTATAAAAAGATTTTAAACTTTACTCTTTGGAAGAAAATGTGATGAATAGTAAAAATAATTAAAGTAGACTTGGGAAAATCAATTAACTACAGTATTTGAATAGCTGTTCTTAAGACACCAACAGATGCACCCAACAGACAATTCTCAGTGGTCCTCAGTGGGGGTCTTACAAGGTATGTTATGTTTGTGGGGGCTGTTGAGGACCTCCCAGGACCTGAGCATCCAGAGGCATTTATGAGAAACCTGCTCTGCTCCCCAAGGCTAACGTTAGTCTTAAAGAATAGAACGCATTTAATGAGACACTAGCAGAAAGGATAAATTAACAAAGAAAACTAAATAGGACTAAAGAAAAAGATACACTGCTTCCAGAAATTAAACAGTATAAATGAAGAATTAGCTGTATCTTTAAAACATTCATTTAGGGCCAGCCCAGTGGCATAGCAGTTAATTTTGCACACTCCATTTTGGCAGCCCAGAGTACATGGGTTCAGATCCTGGGTGTGTACCTACACACTACTCATCAAGCCATGCAGCGGTGGCATCCCACATACAAAATAGAGGAAGACTGGCACAGATGTTAGCTCAGGGACAATCTTCCTCAAGCAAAAGGAGGAAAATTGGCAACAGATGTTAGGTCAGAGCCAATCTTCCTCACCAAAAAAAATAAACAAAATTTAACAAATAAATAAAATTTTAAAAACACACTCATTTAGAAAAAGTCTCAAACTAAATCATAGCTCTTCTCTAAGAAAACAATTCTCAACCAGTACAGCTTGATCAGTTGTGAGGTATGCCACTAATAACTTAGTATTAATAATTAAGGTAATGAAATTTATCAAAGTTTTTTCCCATAAAGAAATTGCCATGACTTTTACTTATTTTCATTCCAAGGGGCTTTCTTCAAGTGGGAGGGAAGGAGGGGTAGCTGGGATTCACCTAGAAATCACAGCCTTTCCAGGCAGGCACCTTCACGGCCACACGTGACTCTACAGCAGGCAGGGCTCACAAATCTTTCGTGGCTTTTACAAATTCTGTGGCATCTCACTTTCCCAAAAGAGCTGTTTAGATTCTGGCAAAATCTGAGCACATCCAGGGAAGTGGGTCTCATAACCCAGTCTCCTGACGTGTGTAGGGGGAGAAAAAGTGGCTGAGAACTGCTGTGGTTTGATGTCAAGGCGTCACCGTGGGCTCGTGACATGAAAGACCAAAGTTGAAGCTAACCTCTGGATGACTTAGGACTCTGCTTCCTAAAGAGCTTCTAATGCAATCTGGCTCCACATCAAGAAGGATTTGGTGAGCCCAGGCTGGAGCTTCTAAGCCAAGCATTTTCATATACCAAAACCCCCAGAAAAGCAGCCGTCTGGAGCTCTAGTTCCAGACTGATGACGAGCGCCCAGCAGAGAGGGCAAGAGACTCGGGGCTGAAGTCAGCCTCGGTTCACACGTCTTTTCCTCCCTCTCGTTTATCTAATTTTAGTGCGCATAATTATGTAAGCCGGTAGGAACTCTGTCAGATAAAGCAGAGTTTATGTTTAAAACATTTTTTGGTTAATGTGTCTGTAAAATTACACGTGCTTATTTTGGATAAGATTTACACTTCAAAATATCAAGGACTTTTAAAGCATTTTCTGCTTGCACAAGACTTGAGCATCGTCTGTTAAGATTTGCTCAAATTAGTACATACTCAAGATAGGTTTAAACGCCGCTAGTTTTTCTTATTTCAAGTTAAATGCTTTCTTTTTTTTTTTAAGGAAGGTTAGCCCTGAGCTAACATCTGCTGTCAATCCTCCTCTTTTTTTTTTGGCTGAGGAACACTGGCCCTGAGCTAACATCCATGCCCACCTTCCTCTACTTTATATGTGGGATGCCTACCACAGCATGGCTTGCCGAGCAGTGCCGTGTCCGCACCCAGAATCCAAACCAATGAACCGTGGGCCACCAAAGCGGAACTTGAGAACTTAACCACTGCGCCACCAGGCCAGTCCCTCAAGTTAAATGCTTTCTAGTGAACATCTCTCCCAAATGAACATGTGACAATGTTCAAATCTCACCTGTTGTTCCCTGCAGGGGATCCTGGTTAGGACAGGCAACAATCTGGAGGCGTCCCTGGTCCTTATTGAAACCAAGCCAACCCCAACCCGAGCCTTGGACACCAGCCGATACAGCGGTCAACTTCTCTTTAAATTTGTCGAAGGAACCAAAGTCACGTTTGATGGCGTCCAGCAATTCCCCTATTTAAAAAAAAAAAAAACCCAAAAAAACCCACAAATAAATAGATTACAATTATTACAATAGAATATGTTATTACATATTTAAATATGCTTGTCATACGGCCCAAAATACAACTAGATAACGTCATATAGAAGACACAGCATAACCCAGCGAGACTACATAACACCGTGTTACGTCGTGTCATAAGGTCTCACAGTTTTAATTCACACGTTTGTCACTGAAGCGTGCCACAGGGATTTCTTCACTCACTGGGCTATCAAGAAAGAAATAATATTTTAGCTTTCTTTTTCCCTCAATAGAGAATTTACTTTGACTTCTACCTTATCTCTTCTGTCTCAATTTGGGAGTAAAATGTTATGGCTGTTATTTGATTTTTCTCGAAGGCAGCCTACATCTTTCCTACCTCAATTATATCATTTTTAAAAGAGCGATTTCTCTTCTATTACTAAACTAAGGGGACACTGTAACAGATGAGCCCTTTTATTCTGTAGCAATATAGAATACAATTCTAGATCGAGCACATCAACTAGGCCAAAAATATTACTTCTCTGATTCTACCGGCTTAAGGTAATCCTCTATTAAAGGCAGAAATAATGGAATAAAGTGAGGCAGATAACATAAAACGGCAGAGAGTACCAAAACCTGCGGGCTGAACGTGGGGGTATGTGAGATTCCGGTAACTCACAAAACCTCAAAACTATTAAGGCTTGGTCTGAAGACCTAACTCAGAAAAAATAAAATGTCCAGTTTCCCACACTGACTCCCCCATTCATCTTTTTATCCTCCAAATGAAACCGCTTATTTCAGTGCATAAGATGCCTTCTCTAACATGATTAAAAACAAACAAAAAACAAAACACAGAAACGTAATATACACGCCAGAAGCCCAGAGACAAGAAAGGGGAGCAATATTTAAGCCCCATATCTTCCCGGACTGAGGAGGATAATTAAAGCCGCCTGGGCCACCACACGCCACACAGGAAGTCAAGTAAACAAGGACAGTGAGCAAGCCCATCGGCTCTGCACCCCCTCATCACCTGCACTTGTCCTGGAAAACCTAATTTTCTGGGACAACTGACTTCTTATCAGTTAGGAAACAGTAAAATAATAGTAGTAAAATAATGGCATTATTCCGAGCACCTCACATATAATAACATTTCATTCTCAAAACAGCCCTATTATTACCCAGGAGCACAAAGATGAAGAAGGTAAGACACAGAATGGTTAAGGACCTCACCTTAGGTCCCAGAGCTAGTAAGGGAAAGCTCGTCCTTCCTGAACCCTGAGTTCCCCAGGCTTTCGCTAACGTACAGTACAATTCAACCAAAAAGAGACACCGTACATGATATTATGTGTATGTGAGTATAAAATCTGATGTTATAACTCCCTGAATGTATTATCCATTCTTACGTATATCCCTTTAAAAGTTAGAATTTTGCTGGACTCCTTGTTACGAAAAATACGCCATTATGAGACCTCAGGGAGAATTAAGGCAACTTAAGAAAATCAACATTCGTTCCTATGGTGCCCAAAATGCCGCCAAGCTTGCACCAATATATACCAACCTTTGGGCTCTCCCCCGCCATTGGGGCTCAGGTTTGTCCAGAAAATGGTATGATTGATATGGCCTCCACCATTGAACTTGAGTGCAGGCTGCAGAGCAATCTGAGCTGTCACGTCCCCTGAAATATTAAAATGCAAACACATTTTTCTAAATTCTTACTTTTTCAACCATTTTATACACTACTTTTTTCTTTGTAAAGTGTCAGATAATTGGATCAGCTTATCGGTAACATCCTATTGATCCTAAAATTCCACAACTTAAAGCTTCTACATAAAAACACCTTCCCAAAACTATTTGTCCCATGGGTTTTTAGTTCAATTCAGAATGTGCTCAACCACCAGTGAGAGGCCCAGCCCAGGGGGCAAAGCTGGTAGAAAATTCACTCCTGAGCTTCAAAGAACTCAAGAGCTTTCTTGGATAGAAAAGATTTTAGCCAATGAAATAATAGAAAGAACAAAGCTAGGAAACAGTGCAATGCTAAAATGTAGGGTTCCATCCACAGACTATATGGAAAATTTTCAATTCTCATTTCTAGTTTTCACTAGATATTCACTAGGAATATTTCAATGTTACCTTAGCAAGAAACTGAACATAGTCAGAATGGAACTCCCGATGTTCACCCCGAAACTTACTCTTCCTATGGCCTTCCCCATCTCTGTAAGTGCCAACTCTTTGCTCAAGACATTTTTGATAACTTGGTCATTCTTTACTTCTTTCCTCTCACCCTCCATATCCTATCCACCAGCAAAGCCAGCTCTACCTGTAAAACGCATCCAGGATCCCAGCCCTACCTCCTCCCTCTGGTCCACACCAGCAGCATCCCCACCTGCATTCGAGCCTCCGCCTCTCACGGGTCTCCTGCTTCCATGTCTGTCCCCTACAGTCTCTTCTCAACACAGTGGCCAGAGGGCTCCTCTAGACGCCAAGGTGATCACGGCCCTCCTCTAGTCAAACCCTGCAAAGGCTGCTCTTCTCTCTCAGCATGAACCCCAAGTCCTTGCAATGCACGTCAGCTGACCCTCCGCACGTCCTCGCTGGCCCAGCTCCAGCCACAACGGCCTCCCCGCACTGACATGAGAAGCTCCACGTGCTCCCAGCTTAGGGCTCCCACTGACTCCTGTTGCCTGTGCTGGAATGCTCTTCCTGGAGACAGCCTCACGCTTCATTCCCCCACTTCTCCTTCCAGTCTCTACTGAAACATCAACCTCATCAGTGAGGCCTCCTCTAACCACAATATAAAATAGGCAATTCCCCGCCAGCCCCTCCAGACCACTTCCCCTACTTTGTTGTTCTCGATAGGACTTACAACCCCCGGCATACTACATATTTACTTGTTCATCTGTCTCCCCACTGGAATGAAAGTTCCAGGGATGACAAGGACTTCTGTGCATGCTGTATCCCCAGGGCCCAATATATTGCCTCATATGTAACAGGCACTCAATAAATGTCTGTTGATTGACTAGATAATTGAATACATTGAACGTAGTTTCTAAGGGAAAAAAATTAATTCCCTGGTACCTATATTCAAAAAAAAAGTTATGTTTGAAGAATTTTTTTCTACCTTGCTAAACAAGCAGGGAAAGAAAAATATTTTTTTCTATGCTTTCAAGAAGCTACAAATTAACCGAACTCTTAGGAAAAATGGGAAATCTCTTGTTCAATAAACACTGAGTGCTTATTATTCACAAGATACAAGAGGCAAAGTAAAGAACACAAAGAACCACTGAGAACTCTGCTCTTAGGGAGCTTAAAGATAGAAAAAGTTCGCTACTTATGTTCATATGTAAGAAATCTCGCTTTCTGAAGCTACCAGGCCAAACCTCCAGTTGTTTAGCAATTCAGAAAGGAGAGAACCTAGTGATATCTGAATACACAGATAATCTTTTTTTTTGTTTCTTAGGGTTTTTTTTTTTTATGGGTGAGGAAAATTGGCCCTAAGCTAACATCTGTTGCCAATCTTCCTCTTTTTTCTGTTTTTTTTCCCTCCCCAAAGCCCCAGTACATAGTTGTATATCCTAGTTGTACGTCCTTCTAGTTCTTCTGTGTGGGACGCTGCCATAGCATGGCTTGAGGAGCGGTGCTAGGACTGCACCCAGGATCCAAACCAGAGAAACCCGGGCCGCCAAAGTGGAGCACGCGAATTTAACCACTACGCCATCGGGCCAGCCCCACACAGACAATCTTTGAGAGTTTTTTTCTGATGCCAACTTTTTGTTGTTTACAAAATAATTTTCTTACAGATCAGTGTTCCCTTTATTAATTTTTCCTGAAGAGTCACCCTAAAAATAAATGTAGGTTTTATATTGCTTTTTAATAAATCAACAGTAACAAATTTTTCGAATGGGAAAGAAATATGCTTACTGAGAAACAGTTTAATGATCTCCAAGTTCACTTAATCATTTTTAAATTTTAATAGAAATTTGGGGCTTAATATCTGCTTTGAAGAACTTTCCTGAAGTTCAACATTTTCTTTGGTTTCACCTGTTTTTTTCCTCTGTTAAATGCAATGAAAGTTAAATATTTTTGATGTTACTCACTTGTGATGAGATTAATGTTATTTTACTTACATTCCTCTTTTCTCCCAAATTCTCAAACACAAAAACTTAACTCTTCAATAATTTTTAAAATATAATTTTTTAAATAAAAGAAACCTATGCGGGGACTTACTAATTTACAGGCAATATGGTATAATATCATGTAAAGCTTTTTTTCCAGTGGTTTTCACTAAACAAGTGCAGCTTTGATTGCGCAAGAAGCAGACTAACATTAAGCTGTCTTTAAAATATTGACAGACAGATTCACGGGTGCCAGACGTCACGTAGGAAACACTTTCACAACGGGCCTATTCCCCAGCCTCTCATTACCACAGGCTTCCTGGATTTATTTCCTAAATCATCAAAACTTTTCCCGTATTTGAGGGAACTGATTGCACAAGCAAATCTTCCAGAATGTTGTAACTTCCACTTCTTTTTGTTGAGCCAATTACCTCATAAACAATCGGGCTGAAATACTACACTTTTCCACTAGATGCCCTCAGTCAACAAGATGTCACTGTCTTGAAATTTACACAACAAATTTCACAGGACTGCCACTCCAAAGTATTTTTCAAATACATTTTTTTACCTGTGTAGCTTATTAAGCCATACATGCAGTTGGAAACACGACTGTTAATTATTTTCCTCGTGCAAACTACTGATTAACTAATAGTTGAAAAGTGTAATACTATTTTGTATAGAGACATTCTATACAAAATCATAGAATTCCCTATCACAATAGGGAAATATTCCCATTATAATATTCCCATACACACCCCCGGACACAAAACACACAATGTCCACAGCTACTGCTTTTGTCAACTATGCTGTTAAAAAAAAAAAGTAACTCCACATTGTATTATAATATTGAATTCTAAGTAAATACAAGCTCGTTTCAGTTTCCCACAAATTGGATATTTTCATTGCAAGTTTGGGCCCATAAGTCAACAAGAACAGGTGAAGTGGTTCTATTGACTAGAGAGGCATTCCCTTAAGGGGACACGCCCCGCTGTCATGACTCCCAGTTTAGCCAGGTTCTCAAAGCCAGGCAGCCGGGCACCTACCCTTGGCCAGCGCCTCCTGGTACTTCTCCTCGGTGACGTTCAGGTTGTTCACATAGGCCGCGTGGTGCTTGCTGTGGTGCAGCTGCATGATCTGGGCGTTGATGTAGGGCTCCAGAGCGCCATAATCATACTGCAAGTCGGGGAGGCTGTGCTTCTGCCGGGACCCCAGAGACCCCAGAGCTGGCACCAGCTTCCTGCTCGTGCTGGAAGAGAGAGCGTGCACAGACCGATTCGACCGCGCGCACCTGTCTACGCAGACGAGGCTGCGGAAGAACCAGCGCAGCGGACCTTTCCGGATCGTTGGCTCCTCCACGTTCTTTGAAGCATTCAATCAACGCGGCAGCCCTGCGCCCCCGCCGCACCTGGACGCGGTCAGCGGACACCTGCCGGCAGGCCGGGCCGCCCGCCGCGTCCCCGCGCCCCCCGCCCCGGAGAGGCTGAGCGGGGAAGGAGTGCGGGGACAATGGAGGCAGCTGCGGCCGCGAAGCCGGCCCCGGCCCGCCGCCCGCCGCCCGCGCCCCTTCGTCCTTGGGGCCGTGACCGCGTCCCCGGCACCTCACCTGCACGCCGCCCGGCACAACATGGTGACCGTCCAGATGGCAAAGCACCTCGGAGATCGCGCCGCACACACGGCCCGCGGCGGACGCGCGTCCCGGCCGCTCTTCAAGGGCACCACCAGCCCCGCGGCTCCGCCCCCTGAGCTCGCCGCTACCACCCCGGGGGGCGCGGGGCCCTGGGCTCAGGGGACGCGAGAAGAGGGGATCCGGCCGGCCACCTTCTCCAGTGGGTCGCGGGACCCGCGACGCTCACCTGCCGTGCTTCGGGGCGTGTCGCCAAAGGGAAGGCCGCCGTGCCCCCCCCCCCCCCGTCCCCCGGGTGAGATGGTACGGTCCGCGGCCCCGCCCCGCAGCAGCACCGCCCCACGGAGCCCGGGGGCAGGTCCTGGAGGCGGGGGCGGGGCTGGGTCGGCGCCCGGGTGCGTCCCCGCCCCTCCCCTCCGGGCCGTGTTTGGGCAGCCACGGGGCTGGCAACGTCTCCAGGGGAAAGGCTGTTGTTTCCCTGAGCGGCCTTGGCGCGCCCCGCGGGCTGCTGAGGTCCTTCGGAAGGTGGGTCTTGGGCGCTGGTAAGATGTGGGGCCGGTGCCCCTCTAACCGCTGCCCAGAGTGACCTTTCTTTCCCAGTGAACTGACCTTGGGACCTCTGGCAGGCCGGAGCCAGGTCAAGGGCGGCCTGATGATAGCGGTTACTGAACACCTACGATGTGCCACCAGGGACTGCGCTGCAGGGTTTACACGCATTTATCTTTATTTCACCCCTAGGGTCCCTATCGTTGACTCCAGGCGACAGTTAACGAGCTCACTGAGGTGAAGAAGTTTGCCCTGGTAACACAGTTAATAAGTGAAAGAGTCAGGATTAGAACCCAAAGTTCATACTTTTTTTTTTTTAATTATTTTATTGAGGTCATGTTGGCTTAGAACACGGTGTAAATTTCGGGTGTACCTTATTATGTTTCAGCTTTTGTGTAGCCTGCATTGTATTCACCACCAATAGTCTAGCTTTTATCTGTCACCATAGTATGTGCCCCTTTACCCCTTTCACCCTCCCCCCACCCCTTCCCCTCTGGTAACCACTAATCTGTTCTCTTTATCCATGTGTTTGTTTATCTTCCACATATGTGTTAAATAATACAGCGTTTGCCCTTCTCTGTCTGACTTATTTCACTTAGCATAATACCCTCAAGGTCCGTCCACCTTGTTGCAAATGGTGGGATTTTGTCCTTTTTTATGGCTGAGTAGTATTCCATTGTGTATATATATCACATCTTCTTTGTCCATTCCCCACTTGACGGGCACTTGAGTTGCTTCCAAGTCTTGGCTATTGTGAATAATACTGCAGTAAACATAGGGATGCATTTATCTTTTTGAATTAGTGATTTCGTGTTCTTTGGATAAATATCCAGTAGTGGAATAGCTGGATCCTGTGGTATTTCTATTTTTAATTTTTGGGGAAATCTCCATACTGCTTTCCATAGTGGCTGCACCATTTTGCATTCCCACCAGCAGTGTATGAGGGTTCCTTTTTCTCCACATCCTCTCCAACATTTGTTATTTCTTGTCTTGTTAATTATAGCTATTCTAAGAGGTGTGAAGTCCTATCTCATTGTAGTTTTGATTTCCATTTCCCTAATAATTAGTGTTGTTGAACATCTTTTCATGTGCCTGTTGGCTATCTGTATATCTTCCTTGGAAAAAAAAGTCTGTTCATATCCTACATAAGACTAAAAAGCTTCTGCATGGCAAAGGAAACCATCAACAAAATGAAAATACAACCCACCAACTGGGAGAAAATATTTGCAAATCATACATCTGACAAGGAGTTAATTTCCAAAATAAATAAAGAACTCATACAACTCAACAACAAAAAAGTCAACAACCTGATCAAAAAATGGGCAGAGGAAATGAGCAGACATTTTCCTTTACTATCTTGATTACTAAGCCCTACCAGTCAAGTTTTGGGCATGTGTTTGGAGTGACTTCATGAACCAACCACTCAGCAGAATATAAAAAGTACAACAGAAGATTCATTCCGACAGTGTCTTATAGTCTAATAAGCTGTAAATATCAGATGTTTTCTCAACAATTAAAAAAAATTCCTGAATTATGTAAATCCTCCCTGTATAGAAGTTGGGAAAGCTTTACACTGTTAGTGGCCTGAGTTGGGCCCTTATGGAATAGAATAAAAGAAAATAAAACAGTAGATGCTGAACAAAGCATGTCAGAGTTTCAGTGACTTTCTTCCACCCTCTTCGCAAGTCCCCCATCCCTTACCTTCCACCCCCAATCTCCACCCCTCACCGCCAAGGATGACTCGGCTTTGGATTAGGAGAATAACAAACCCAAAGGGGAAACACCCAGCATGGTTTCACAGTAAGAGGGCTGAGGCTTACTGGAAATCAGGAGATTGTAGCCAAGGGTATGTGACCGGGTGAAGGAGGAAATTCAGGTTGGGAACTGGTTATGGATGCCCTTAAAACTCAAACATGGGGTGGGTAACAGGAAGCTGAGAAGCATTTTAGCTGATGTGAGGCATGTTGAAAGTAGTTTTTCAGGCAAGGCAGTCTGGCATTGACATCAAGAGGGGTGGGCTGGTTAGGAAGCTGTTGCAAGAACCCTCGCAAGAGGTACTAAGAGCCAGTTTTAGGGTACCAGCGATGGGAACTGGAAGAAAAGGGCATTGTGAAGGATGAAACCACAGAATTCAGTGACAGATCTGTCACTCATAAAAGGGCTTGTTCCAGTGAAAACAAGACATCACTATTAGGAGACTGAGCTGAGCCAGGCTGCGTCGATGTATTTGTTGGTAGAGATGATGATACTTTGAGACTTAAATTGAACCCCAGGATACGGTCTTATAAACAAGCAACAAAGATTGGGGGGCAGGGCAGTGACAGTGACAGTCAAGTAGAAGAGTCTCTAACATCCTACCATCAGCTGCATCCTTCTAGACGACAACCCGGACACTGACAGGATCCAGGATTGAGACCAAGGGTTTGGAGGCTGTGGGAGGTAACGAGAAGTTTCTTATCTTCTTAGTTTACCACGTCCAATAAACAGGCCACATTTTCATTTTTTGAGTGGCCACTGTAAGAATACTCGTTCAATTAGCCAAGGAGTTAGATTATACTTGATTGGGGTTAAATTCCTCCGGCCAGCTCAGGATCCCGTCGGCTACATCAGGGCACTGTGACTGTGGATTTCCCTTGAATAAACTTCCCAAGGCTGCTTCATGGCCATCCTCAGACCCAGCAGTCGAGACCAACATATTGACTGGAGGAGGCAAAATTTGGGTGGAGATGAAATCATTTTGAGCCAGTTATTAACTAATTGCATTCATATTCTAGTAATGGAGATCCAGCCACAGTCTCTTAAAAACAGAAGAGTGTAGGGGCTGGCCTGGTGGCGTAGTGGTGAAGTTTGTCCACTCCACTTCAGTGGCCTGGGGTTCACGGGTCCAGATCCTGGGTGTGGACCCAGGCACAGCTCATTAAGTCATGCTGTGGCAGCATCCCACATACAAAATGGAGGAAGATTGGATGTTAGCTCAGGCACACTCTTCCTCAGCAAAAAGAGGAAGATCAGCAACAGATGTTAGCTCAGGGCTAGTCTGCCTCACAAAAACCAAAACAAAACAAAAAAGCAGAAGAGTGTATTCTCTCACGTAAGTAAAGGAGCTCTTGAGTAGGAAGTCCAGGGCCAGGATGACAGTGCCATGAATCATCAAGGACCCAGGCTCCTCTATCCTCAGAGTTGCCTCATGATCCTTAATAGCTTCTAGAGCACCAGCCATCTCACCTTCCTTGCCATGAAGGGGGAGGGCAAAAGGGTGGGCCTCAGCTGTCTCCCTTTTAAGGATCCTTTGTGGTAGGTTCACCCAACAAATTCCACTCAGAATTTAGGTACAAGGCTACACCTAGCAACAGAAGAGGCTAGGAAATGTTGTCATTTAGCTGTGACATTTCCAGTCTGAAAAAACGTGAAATAGTGTAACTAAAGGGGAAATGAGTAGTGAATTAGAAAATGAGAAAATAGCGGTTAACAGATCCTTTGATGTGGCTTTATCTCTGCATGCTTGGGCATGAACTCTGACCATTAATGGAATGACCTACCTTCTCTTTTTTTCTTTCTTCCTTTTTTTCCCACCGTTTGAATCACAAATCTTACCCAGACAGGAATGAAGTGAAAACTGCAAGTGGGCGTGCCAACTTTCTTTTGCATAATTGGGATTGTTATTAGGACCAAGAGTAATCAAGGACCCAGGCTAAAAGAGAACGTGACGACAAAGATACAATATCATTAACAAAGGTTTCAAAGTGAGCTTCCCCCGGACCTCAACATCAGGCAAATTATAATTAGATTGTATTCTCAAAGAACACATTAATTACTGGAAATGAAAGGGGGATTTTGGCTCAGAACAAAAGTATTTTATTTTATTTTATTTATTTTGCTGGGAAAGATTCACCCTGAGCTAACATCTGTTGCCAATCTTCCTCTTTTTACTTGAGGAAGATTGTCCCTGAGCTAACATCTGTGCCAGTCTTCCTCTATTTTTTGGTGTGTGGGAGACCTTCACAGCATGGCTTGATGATCGGTGTGTAAGTCCATGCCCAGGATCCGAACCCACAAACCCCAGGCCACCCAAGTGGAGTGTGCACACTTAACCACTATGCCACCAGGTCAGCTCCCAAAAGTATTTTATTGAAGAAGACATATGGTGGGTTGATTGCATCCATAAAGGGAGAAGAGAACCAACATTACTGAGCAGATTGTCAATGTGTGCCAGGTACTAGGTCAAAAGTTCTACCTCAGCTCTCAACTCTCGCAACTTCCCTGTGAAGTGGCTTATTCCACTTTTGCACAAAGACAGTAAGTGACTTGACCAAAGTCACACACAGAGCTAGTAAGTAGTAGAGCTGGCCTTTGGATGTCTTGCTGTCTCTGTTAATCCTGACGGACCTCCGTGCCTTTGAGTGGCTGCCACACCCTCTCCCACATTCTTTGCACCCAATAGAATTGAGCTCCACCCTACCTTCTTTGTGTGTAGCCCAACTTTTGAAACTGCCTCCCTTCTTCTTCCTCCTGTGCTGCTTCCCAGCTTATTCCTGTCCTCTCAACTCTTGATCGATCTCTGGCCTCATCTCTTGCAGGTGGCTCAGATCAGAACTCTTGAACCTGACACTTGGTATTGCTCCTTGGTTCTCACCTTGGGTCATTTATCCCTTCAATCCCCTTTGCTTCTTAGACTTAGTGAGGCTGGAGCTTAGCCCTCCTGGAGCTCCCCTTGGCACTGGCCCACCTCACTGACTCTTCCCACCCATGCCTGCGGAGAGAATCAGACTTGCTGGCCATGAACCTGGGAAAACAGAACAGAATGGAGGGAGGGTGAAGAGAAAAGTTGTACCATATTTAGAATCCAGCAGATCCCTCCATGAAGACTATGCAACATCTGCCCCTTTGGGAGAATGAACAACCCAACCATCATCCCAGCTCCAGGTGTATTAGTCATGGTCCTCCACAGAAACAGAACCAGTAAGATGTGTATGTATAGAGAGAAAGAGAAGCATTCGAAGGAATTGGTTCACATGGTTATGGAGGCTGGCAAGTCCAAAATCTGCAGGGTGAGCCAGCAGGCTGGAGACCCAGGAGAGCTGATGGTGCCGTTCAGTCCAAAGGCAATTTGATGACGAATTCCCTCTTGCTTGGGGGGAGTGGCGGGGGTGGGGGGACGGAGGTCAGTTTTTGTTCTATTTAGGCCTTCAACTGATTGGATGAGGCCCACTCAGATTATGAAAGGCAATCTGCTTTTCCCAAAGTTCACCAACTTAAATGTTAAAGTCATCCAAAACACCCTCCCAAGTTGACACATGAAACTAATCATCACCCCAGGTGAAAAAACAACATGGCTAATGCATTCCAGGTAAGGGGTGGGGAGATCTGTCAGTCTTTATACCACAAAATTCCAATTAATATCCCAGGATTTATCATGGAGTGAGATTGAAGTCATGGGCACAGTTCTAAAAATAACTCTCAAGAGCTACACAAGATGAATCGACCCAGACCACTGAGAGCAATGACCAGCACGAGGACCCCAGGCTGGCCACATCTTCTGGCCACATCTTCTGTGCCAGGGGCTGTACCCCACACCATGAGGCCCACTCTGAGGAATCAGAGTAAGCATGCAGAAGGCATAGCCTCATATACCACAGAGGTTCATGCCAGAACTTGGTCCACTGGGAACAGCATGGACATTGGGCCCCATCTCGGGCATGTCCCAGAGCACCACCCGTCCTGACCTCCCTCACACTGGCTTACATCTCCACTGGCCTTTTGGTGGGAAATTGGATAAGATGATGTAAAATAAGCCTATGAGTGTTTTCACCCTAAGAATATTAGTTTAGTTTAAGGAACTCATCAGCTATATGTTGGTACAAGATACTCTGGTTAATTATGAAAGAAGGCTGATCAATTACTCTTGGATTCGGTCTGAAGAGTGTTCTCTCCGTGATGTACAAACCGGAAGCTCTCTTAATTGCAACACTGACCCTGAACGTTCTCATCCCCCTTGAGCGGATATCTTAGTTTTGTCCCAGACGTGTTTAGAACTTATCTAGTTATTATGGGCTGTGTGGTGGCCCTCAAAATTCATATGTTGCAGTCCTAACCCCCAGGACCTCAGAATGTGACTGTATTTGGAGACAGAGCCTTTAAAAAAGGTTATCAATTAAGTTGAAATGGTTAGTAAGCCAAAATGAGAGCAAACCAGTGTAACTGGTTTCCTTATAAGAGGAGATAAGGATACAGATGCACACAGGCCAAGGGTGACCATGTGAAGACACAGCAGGAAGGCAGCCCTGCATGAGCCAAGGAGAGACACCGAAGGATAAACCAATCCTGCCAACACCTTGAGCTCAGACTTCCGGCCTCCAGAACTGTGGGAAAATTAATTTCTGTTCCTTAAGCCACCCAGTCTGTGTTAGCTTGTTATAGCGACCCAAGCAAGCGAACGCGGCAGTTCAGTGATTTCTGTCATCCCATCTGGTTATCAAAATGACAGCCACTGTTGAGTTTGTCATCACAATCACAGGTCTTGTTCCCACCTGGGACTTCCCCACTGCGCTCCCCTCTCCTCCCTGCCCTGCTCCTTCAGAGAGCTGCTGGCACCCACCTGCAGGGAGGGCAAGGGGAGTCTGCATGCAAGAGGGATGGTCCTTCTCAGCTGGTTCCCACTTTGGTGTCATCTGGCCCCCTGTACTAGTGCCACCAGCTCCAGCCACAGTCAGAGTTGAGAGAGAGGAGGCGTGCTCTATCTTGGTCTGCCTCAACTTCATTCTAATGGTCCCCCCAATATGTGGGAGTTTTTGTATGGATGACAGGTCTAGTTTAGGTTCACTCCAGCCGGCTCTCTGTCACGTAAGCCCCTGCCCCTGCTCAGGAGTGGCCGTGGCTCTGTTGGGCCCCTGGCCCCTTTTCTGGGTGAATGTTTCTTTGATCTGCTATGCAGCCCCCAGGGCAGCCTGGTTCATGCTTCCTCATCATGGTCCCATTATGACCAGTTGGTGCCTCCATCTTCAGAAATGTCCTGATGGAAAGTGGGTACCAGTGTCCAAGTTCACCCCCAATGTCCAGGGCGTGTATGTGCCATGACCCCCTTTCCTTCAAAGGGCATGGCGGGGAGCAAAATAGGAAAGGACTGAGCCCAACACTCTGTTAAAACCCAAGAAAGGGGCTGACCCCATGGCATAGTGGTTAAGCTCAGTACACTCTGGTTTGGCAGTCCAGGGTTCATGGGTTTGGATCCGGGGTGCAGACCTACACCACTTGTCAGCCATACTGTGGTGGCAGCCCACATACAAAGTAGAGGAAGATTGGCACAGATGTTAGTTTAGGGACAATCTTCCTCAAGCAAAAAAAGAGGAAGATTGGCACCAGATGTTAGTTCAGGACTAATCTTCCTCACCAAAAAAAAAAAAAGTAAGAGAAAAATTTTTTTCTAAAAAAAAGCCTAAGTCAGCTCTTATTCCTCCCTAATCTGTCTTCTATATATCCTGATGGGAAAAGCTACCAAACCTACACAGCCTTCCCAGAACAAGAGCCTCTCCACCTTTGATCCAGGCTTTGGGGAATTCATAATCTTGCTTTTAGTGGCTGCTGACTCCACAAGTTGGCGTTGGAGGGTAGATGAGAAAGGATTTCAGTTGGTGCTTTAACCGTCAAGTTCTATTGTTATTCATTAAACCATGACGTACTGACTGTCCTCTGAGTCAAAAATCCAGAAAGAGCAAAATTAAAACTATCAAGTCCATACGTAGTATGTAATAAGATGTCCAGGAATGATCAGGCCAGATCACTCACTATTGCCCCCAACAGTTGGATGCTTACCAAGTTTTACTTATTTACTAGTTATTGAAATTAGGTAATTTAATTAAGCACAATGTAAACTGACAAAATATGAGTGTGAAAAGGAAAGGAAGTTATTTTAATGAAAACTAAATCGAATGCTTTGTGAAGACTCTAAAGATGAGGCACTAAACATAATCACTGTTTAATTAGATGTGGGCAAAACAAACATACAAGATTGGGAAAATCATTAAGTAGTTAAAGGATCAGGCCACTCTGCAGGGTCTTTCAGCTCCCACTCTCCTTTGGAGAATTGAGAATGGAACTCACAGACAGTGCATCATTAGTGTGGGGATGGGGAGCACCAATGGTTTTCTGGCTGTTCCTCCGAAAATTATTGAATGAATATGCGTTTGCATGTTTCAAGTTAAAATGCATTGTTCAAGGTAAGTATGTGACAGACTATTCTGAATCCTACTTTTTTTTGAGGTCATAATGGTTTATAACATTGTATAATTTCAGATGTACATTATTATATGTCAGTTTCTGTATAGACTGCATCGTGCTCACCCCCCATAGTCTAGTTTTTATCTGCCACCATATATATATGTGCCCCTTTACTCCTTTCGCCCTTCTCCCACCCCCTTCCCCTCTGGTAACCACTAGTCTGTTCTCTTTGTCCATGTATTTGTTTATCTTCCACATGTGAGTGAAATCATACAATGTTTGTCTTTCTCTGACTGGCTTATTTCGCTTAACATCATACCCTCAAGGTCCATCCATCTTGCTGCAAATGGGATGGTTTTGTCTTTGTGTTTGTGTGTGTGTGTGTGTGTGTGTGACTGGCCCTGAGCTAACATCTGTGTTGCCAATCTTCCTCTTTTTGCTTGAGGCAGATGGTCCCTGAGCTAACATCCGTGCCAATCTTCCTCTACTTTGGATATGGGGCACAGCATGGCTTGATGAGCAGTGTGTAGGTCCGCGCCCAGGATCTGGACCTTCAAACCCCAGGCTGCTGAAGCAGAGTGTGCAAACTTAACTACTGTGCCACTGGGCCAGCCCCCAATTTTGTCTTTTTTTTATGGCTGAGTAATATTCTGTTGTATATATATAGTACATCTTCTTTATCCATTCATCAGTTGATGAGGAGACTCCAAATTTTTTTTTTGTTTTTTTGTTTTTTTTTGCTGAGGAAGATTCACCCTGAGCTAACACCTGTTGCCACTCTTCCTCTATTTTTGTATGTAAGCTGCCACCACAGCATGGCCACTGATAGATGAGTGGTGTAGGTCCATGCCTGGGAATTGAACCCAGGCTGCTGAAGCAGAGCATGCTGAACTTAACCACTAGGCAACCAGGGCTGTCCCAACAACTTTTTTTTTTAAAGATTGGCACCTGAGCTCACATCTGTTGCCAATCTTCTTCTTTTCTTCTTCTTCTTCTTCTTCTCCCCAAAGCCCACCAGTACATAGTTGTATATTCTAGTTGTGAGTGCCTCTAGGTGTGCTATGTGGGATGCTGCCCCAGCATGGCTTGATGAGTGGTGCCATGTCCATGCCCAGGATCCCCACTGCCAAAACCCTGGGCCACTGAAGCAGAGTGCGTGAACTTAACCCACGGGGCCAGCCCCCAACAAGTTTTCTGATCCTGTGGGATATAAAGATTTCATGTCTCAGTGCTGAATGAAGAGCAGATACCTCTGTGAGTGCACTTTGGAAGTTGTGTTTAAATGTCTGGGCTTTGGATGCATACCGTCTATTTTTGTTAAAATTTGACTCTCCATTGGCCTCTTTTTTTTCAGGTTGAGGGTAAACTTTTCAAGTCCAAGGCAGAGATTTGGTTCTCTTAAGTTTCCCTGGGACACATCGTGGGCTCTCAGTTTTCAGACTGAACTCCAGGTGAGAAATCCTCAGTGACGGTGGTCTCCACAACCACGAAAGAAAGAATCAGCTTCAGACACTGCCAGGCGAGACAACAGTAGTCAAACAGGATACCCCCATGTCCCACCATGAACAGGAACCCCACACCTGCTCCCTCCTGCAGCTCATCCTGGAGAAGTCACAAACCATGATTAGCATGCTAGAAGGGGAGGAGCAGAAGGAGAAGGCAGGAAGCAAAGACTCCACCAGCTCCCACCCCTTCCTCCCAGTGCTAGCTTGCTGTCGGCCTGCGCTGAAGGAGTCTCGACTGTCTATCAGTGTCAGAGTTTATTACACAGGATGGGGCATTTAAGATGGAGCCTATGTTCTGACCTAAATGATTATATGACTTTCTATTCCCTAAGAATTAAAAAAACAGAAAAAAGAAAAATAACAGTCATGGGACTGGCATTATGGTCTAGGGGCAAAGAAAACCACGAGCCCATCAGGCCAATGTAACGACACAGTAGGTGACAAAAGGGAAGTCACTTTACGATCACATCAGGTGAGTCATTGCTACTCCATGTGATAGGAGCACATCAACACGATGTCTGCCGGAAATTCTCCCATATTCCCAGTATTTGAGTGGCACTCCAGATTTCTAGCACTGATGTGGATTTTTTTCCTCATGAGTCTGTCCCATGGGTCCTCTCGGTGGGGATTTTAGAGGCAAACCTGTGCTCATGCCACCAACTTGCCTAGGAGCACCCACCCCCAATCAGCCCAAACGTGACCTTTAAATTTAGAAAGCAGTGGGCAGAGTTACAACTTAGATTCTTGTAGACGTTTGATGGCTTCCTGATCTGTTTTCCAAGGTTCCTTGAAATTCCTTTAGAAGAGTATGTTAAGAGTGATGCTAGCTGCTACAACAGATAAGCTCCTGCTTCTCCAGGGTTGACATTCCCATCGCAGTCATGGTCCCTGCCTTCCTCTCCACCAGCTGGCAGATGGGAAAGAGAATGAGAAAGGTTGTTATGGGCCCAGCCTGGAAATGCCACACATCCCCTCTGCCCATATACCACTCTCTGGAACTCAGCCACGTGGCCACACCTGGCTGATCAAGAAGCAGGACCACGTAGCTCACCTCTGTGACCAGGAAGAAGAGGAAATGGGCGTGGAGAGTATTTAACAAGTCTCTGACACACACAAAAAATAAGGATTTTACAACTGGTAATTACAATAAACGTTAAAATGTGAATTAATATCCACAGGATATCAAGAAATGTGATGACCTAATTCTATTAGCCACTTTCTAAAGAATTGAGAAATTCAATAAATTCACACTTTGTTATGATCAGTATTTGGTCAAAGACAAATAGCACCATCACAGAATAAACTTAGAAATTCACGAATAAACTGAAGTTTTATTCAAAATAAACGAAATTATTCTCTCATTAAAAATTTAGTAGTAGGGGGGCTGGCCCCGTGGCCGAGTGGTTAAGTTTGCGCGCTCCGCTGCAGGCGGCCCAGTGTTTCGTTGGTTCAAATCCTGGGCGCGGACATGACACTGCTCATCAAACCACGCTGAGGCGGCGTCCCACATACCACAACTAGAAGGACCCACAACGAAGAATATACAACTATGTACCGGGGGGGCTTTGGGGAGAAAAAGGAAAAAAAAAAATCTTTAAAAAAAAAAAAAAAAAATTTAGTAGTAGGGGCCGGCCCGGTGGTGCAGTGGTTAAGTTTGCACGTTCTGCTTTGGCGGCCCGGGGTTCGCCCCGTTCGGATCCCGGGTGCGGACAGGGCACCACGTGGCAAGCCATGCTGCAGTAGGCGTCCCACATATAAAGTAGAGGAAGATGGGCATGGATGTTAGCTCAGGGCCAGCCTTCCTCAGCAAAAATCAGAGGATTGGCAGCAGATGTTAGCTAAGCGCTAATCTTCCTCAAAAAAAAAAAATTTAGCAGTAGTAATTTAAATTTAAATTAATTTTAAATACTTGACATTATAATAATTTCTCAGCATGTCAGCTGCTAGATTACTGCTGAGGTCATTGTTCATGACAACTGTCATTGTCAGCTGAAGTCTAAGTGTGTATTTCTTACTACAAGAGTCAAATCCCATAATATTTAATGGTGATTGTGAAAGTTCATTTTAGTAATGAATTTTATGTACAAAAATTATTAAGGACTTTTAAAAGGCTAAATACATTTGAAGATAGGTTGTAAGTTAATAATAGGTAATAATAGTAAATATTAGGTAGAAAACTTTAGGAAGAACATTATATTCTTTTGGGTCAATAAATGTTTATAAAGGGGGCTGGCCCTGTGGCCGAGTAGTGAAGTTCTCACGCTTCGCTTCAGCGGCCCGGCTTTTCACCAGTTCGGATCCTGGGCACAGATCTAGCACCACCCATCAGGTCATGCTGAGGCGGCGTCCCACATAGCACAACCAGAGGCACTCAGTACATACACAACTATGTACTGAGGGGCTTTGGGGAGAAGAAGAAAAAAAAAGAAGATTGGCAACAGATGTTAGCTCAGGTGCCAATCTTTAAAAATAAATAAATAAATGTTTATAAGTTTAAATAATGACATTAAACAGAATGAGAGATGTATTTAGCTTTCTTACAGTTCTTGCATAATGAATATACATTTATACCGCTAACTGATAGAATTTCAGTGAACACACAACCTAAGAAGATTTTCACCTCATGGTACATCTAGTGACTAGCTAGATGTTGGAAATAATCTGGACAGCATGCATGGATCATATGACTGATGTTACCGCTCTGGTTGAATATGATAATAAGCTAAGCTCTTACACAATCACTGGTCTAGCACAAGGTCAGGGATGGCCCAAGTGACACTGAAGGGAGCACTTGACTCTAGCTTCCCAGAAGTCAAGGCTGAAGTCATGTACATAGCGGATTTTGGAAAATTACTAGGTCAAAGCCATTCCATGGTTTATCCTTAAAAAACTTAGCAGATATTTATTATCTTTGTAATGGCTTCTAGTAAGATTCCTATACAGAAGCATATTTATCTGCTGGCATTTACCCCGTCTATCTTGCTCATTCCCTATTTTCAATGTCTGAGGCCTGCGAACACTTCCTGGCCCCCGCTGGGCCCTTCTTCTAGAGGCTGGATCCCCTTCTCTCATTTGGGCTTCCACCTGGGGTCCTACTTGGAATAAAACTAGCCGGCGCCACCACATGGTTCCACCTTCATCCCCCATCACTGTCCACCACCAGGGCTCCCTCACTGCTGAGCCCTGCTCAGAGAATGGGCCTCTGGAAACATCTGTTTGCCTACACACACCTAAAGTTTCCAGGCCTTCTGGACATGGCCTTGGACAGCCTGGTTTTCCCTATGAAAGACCCCGTGGCCACACAGCCCGTTTAGATCGCCTCCCACCAAACCTGCCCTCAATACCATTCGGCTATTCCTCTGTCTGGGGCAGAAGCACAACTCAAACTTGGGTCATTTGGCTGCATCCAGCATTTATTTCCTAGGGAAGAAGAACAAAATTTCCCCCCCCTTGTCTGAGGTTTCTGCTACTGCAAGGGAGGCTAGTTATTCAGCTCCAGGGTCTACAGGCATAAAATAAGGCTGTCCCAAATAAGGCACCCTTACTTTTATCATATCAGTCTACAAGATTAACCATACTTTGAGTCACATTCTCTGCAGTAGTTGGATGGGCACGGATCTAGCACCACCCATCAGGCCATGCTGAGGCGGCATCCCACATAGCACAACCAGAGGCACTCAGTACATACACAACTATGTACTGAGGGGCTGATAGAATTTCAGTGGACAGTGAAATTATTATGCTAAAGGTTTCTGTTTTTATGTGTGTCCCTAAGGGAAGCCTGTTGTGTATGTTTAAGAGAGTGGACTCTGAAATCAGCTTAATTTCACCCAGCGTGAGGCTTCACTCCTTCTTGTCTGTGATGTTAATTAACCTCTCTGTGCCTCGGCTGTGCCATCTGTCCAGTGGGACTAATACAAGCCCTTACTTCCTTGCATGTCTGGTGGTGAGACCAACAACATCATGTATGTTAAGCACTCAGCAAAGTGTTAGCCATCATCTCCCATTTTTCTGTCTAAATGCTTCCCCGTATTCTTTTTCCTCTCCAGAACCCCTGCAACTCTGGACTTCCCCAGAGCCTCCCCTGGGAGATGTCTCATACTGACTTTTCCCACCTCAAGAGGGAAAAACCTGGCTTTGAACTGGAACATCCTAGTACATTCTGTTTGGGCCCCATCATCCCTTCTGACAGTACACTCTCCCCTCCCTCCCAGGCTGGGCCCGGGCAGTGATTTGCTAAGGGCCCCCATTGACTTGGCTTTGACCAAAGGCTTGGACACAGCGTTTAGATTTTCTGCTTTCGTTTCATCATTAGGTGGTGCTCTTTCCCAGACTATGACAAGCGCTTCCTGTTTTGCAATTTGTTGACAAGGTGTACCAAAGTACTCCGATTCGAAGGCCCCAGAGCGAGAGAATCCTGCCTTAGTGTCTCCCCTCTGAACCACATCCCGGCTCACTGGTGCTTTGATCAGAAGCCTGTGCTGGCACGGATCCAGGGTGGGGTGTCAGCTGGAGAGAGCAGTTGCTGTCTAAAGCTTTCTGTCTTGCTGGGCTGCCCCTTCCCCAGTCCTTTGGTTTTAGGGAGCAGGCTTCTGTTGGGGGGCCTGTTGGTATTTTCAGATTGCCTGCTTCTGGGGTTTATGAGGCAAAATGAAAGCCCAGGGAACGTGCCCCTGTGTTGGCCCCTGGTCCTGGGGTCCCTAGCTTGTGTGCATCCTTCTCTCCACCTTTTGGTCTTCTTTTGCTTGTTTTATATGTAAAGTCCAGGGTTTTTAGTTGTGCTTTGTGAGAGGAACACGGAAAAGTTTGGTTTTCTGGAAGTGAATACTGGTATTTAAACTTCTGCTTTATCGAATCACTAGACAATGAGTTTTTTAATCATAATATAACATAAAAATAGCAACAATAAAGCAAAATGCCGCAGGAAGAAAAATTATTTTGGGGGCTGGCCCTGTGGCCGAGTGGTTAAGTTCGCGCGCTCCGCTTCGATGGTGCAGGGTTTCGCCGGTTCAGATCCTGGGCCCAGACACAGCATCGCTCATCAGGCCATGCTGAGGCGGCATTCCACATGCCACAACTAGAAGGACTCACAACTAAAATATACAACTATGTACTGGGGGGCTTTGGGGAGAAAAAAGGAAAAATAAAATCTTTAAAAAAAATTATTTTTAAGCATGGGTTCAGTAAAGGAAACATAGTTCATATCTTGAGACTTTCAATATTCAACTCTCTGCAGGTGAATTGTTTTATTATATTTTTTTTCCTGAGAAAAACTTAGCTTTATTGATATCTTTGCATTTTATTTAACTTGCTTATCAGGGAAATACCCTTCTACTCTAACTGTGTAAGTCAGAGTGAGTTTGGCAATGACTAATAGGAATCCTGATGCGCAGTGGTTTAAAATATAAGGACATTTTAATTTTACTTCATAAAAAGCCCAACAGCTGGCACTCCCTTGGTTAGTTTGGAAGCTTGACAATGTCATCTAGGATCCAGGGACTTTCCACCCTCTGGGCAGGCTGGCTTCTCGGCAGGCTGGCTTCTGTTTTCCCACTTGGTGCCTCAGAGTCATAAGATGGTGTCTTATGCAAGCATCACAGCCTCTCCCAGCCTCTTAACAAGAAGGAAGGGAGAGGGGGAAAAGCACTTTCTCCTCA
The DNA here is from genome assembly GCF_021613505.1 of Equus quagga. Taxonomy (NCBI): domain Eukaryota; kingdom Metazoa; phylum Chordata; class Mammalia; order Perissodactyla; family Equidae; genus Equus; species Equus quagga. The sequence goes on along the minus strand of NC_060274.1, from coordinate 8,425,208 downwards.
TGCAAATTTCTCTTATTAGAGAGGAAAATCTTTCTCAGCAGCCCCAGGGAATTTCCTCTGGTCCTGGCCAGAAGTGGTCCACTGGCCAATTCTGCGTGCAAGACTCGGCATCACTATTTGGTAAAGGAGACCACGATACCCACAACCAATCAAGGGTTCTCATCAGAGGCATCCTGCCCATCCAGAGGTACTGGAAATAGAGAGGGGGCACTTTCAGTTGTCATACAAGTAGAGAGGTGCGACTGGCATTTAGTGGGTTGCTCGAGGGATGACAAGCATCCTAAAATGCAACAGAACACTTTTGCACACAAAACATGATTCATTCTGCCCAAAATACCAGTAGCACTCCTGTTAAGAAACATTGGCTTGTACCAGCCATAATTCATCCCCTGGGCTGAAGATATGACTCAAACACAAGCAGGGGACCATCAGCAAGAAGAGGAACACGGCTCCCAGCAGGGTGTGCCATGGTACCCTGGTGGAAGCCGGACGGAGAACAGAGATGCTTAGTCATGCTGGTACATTGAATTCTTTTCAGAGAATGCTGTTGTTTGCACTGAATGGGTGATAAGGAAAAAAATTACAGAGATCAAGATAGGGATGTTATCTCCAAGGGCTGCCTTTATTTTTCTTAATGAAAGGATCTCCCAGTAACCAGACAAGGCTGTTTCCAAGAACAAGTGACTCTGAGTTCCCCACACCTCTGTTATCTCTGCTCCCTGCTCCCACCAAGGATTCAGAATGATTAAAACCTAACTGTATAGCCACTATTTGGGGAATAAAACCTCCTTTGTAAAGCTTGTACCTAATACAATGTGGCAGGTACTTAGTAAATGTCTCTTGGGTATATGACAAATACATTGATTCAAAACAACACAAGGAGGGGCCGGCCCCGTGGCCGAGTGGTTGAGTTCGTGCAGTCCACTTTGGCAGCCCAGGGTTTCACTGGTTCGGATCCTGGGCACGGACATGGCACCGCTTGTCAGGCCATGCTGAGGCGGCATCCCACGTGCCACAAGTAGAGGGACCCACAACTAAAATATACAACTATGTACTGGGGGGATTTGGGGAGAAAAAGTAGAAAAGAAAAAAAGAAGATTGGCAACAGTTGTTAGCGCAGGTGTCAATCTTCAAAAGAAAAAAAAACACACAAGGAAACAAAGCCTGGAAAATTGTTCAGCATTATATTCAAGGAGACAACTGCAAAGAATAGCATTAAAAAAATAGTACTAGTAAAAATTATGACAGAAATCTAATTATATTATTTAAAAAAATTTTTTTAGAGTGCCAGTGGAGTTCTTTGTGGGCTGCAAAGAAAATGAATCATTACACATCATTAGCTTCAAGGGTGGTTAAAAAATTTAAATGTTACCTAAATCTGAAAGATTAGATACACTGGGTTGGCATATTGCACTGCTGCTCACAGAAAAATTTTACAAGAAAGTCAGAGTAAAAGCCACTAGCTTGGGGCCGGCCTGGTGGCATGGTGGTTAAGTTCCCGTGCTCTGCTTCAGAGGCCAAGGGTCTCCGGATTTGGATCCTGGGTGTGGACCTAGCACTGCTCTTCAAGCCACGCTGTGGTGGCATCCCACATAAAGCAGAGGAAGACTGGCACAGATGTTAGCTCAGGGCCAATCTTCCTCACGCACACAAAAAAAAGCCACCAGCTTAGAAAGAGAAAATTAATCTAGGAAGCTTGGTTTAGCTCCCATAGCTGTAAAACCACATATCTCTAGCTTTGACACATAATAAGCTAAGCAAATAATGTCTCTAAGGCTAATTGCTAATGAGGAATAGGAGATAATCTCGTAAGAAAGAGTGGAAAGAGCACTGCAGACAGAAAATATGGACTGAACAAAGGAACAGACTTATGAAGAGCATGATATGCTCAGGGTCATGGTCACACCAGCTCTGAGCTCTCCTGAGCTCACAGCTGTTCATCCCCAGGCTTCCTGGACTTCTTGGGTACCAATGACAAAGGCTAGACTCACTCCAAATGCCTCTTTCTTCTTCCCTCTGGTCTGCCTATTAATATTTTATTAGGTGGCTCCTAAATGAAAGTAGTAGGAATATAAATTACAGGCTAAGTAGTAGGCTGATGGGAAAGAAGTAGCCAATTTACTTCACATCAATCTAACTCAATAGTATGTGCTATTTAAAAGAGTCATATGTAAGTAATTTTTATCATACTTGGATATTTCCTTTGAAATTGTAGCTTGAAGCTGGACGGATATTGATACTGAGGACTGTGCTAGGCCTAATTCAGGTGCTCAATAAATATTTACTGTTTGTTAGTTTCATAAAGCTTTTTGGGGCAATAATTAATTTTGTTAGTATTGTTAGATTTGCACTACCACTTTCTCCCGTATTTTCTGTAAACTGGAGGTTGTCCCACAATCACAGATTTTAAATTTGATCATTTGGTTCAGGTGGTGACCACCAGATGGCTCCACTATACAAGGGTGCTCTCTTTACAATTAGATAACTCACTTTATTTATCTAATAAAATAGTGGAGTCCTATTTTGGCGCCACAGGAATAATCCCATTTCCCAGCAATCTGTCATCTAAAGGTTTTGAAGTCCCTTGATGATCCTTGCCTGAGTCAATGATTTCTTTAGGATTTACATAATGGTTCTTTTCTAATTATATCATTTATTCTACACTTATTTGCTAGCACCCTATTGTAAAGAAGAGTTTTTCCTCAACAACTGGAAGTGAACCCCAATTCTTTTGTTAAAAAGGCAGGGCAAATACTATTTTTTCCCTTTAATAACTAATTTTCAGAGTAAGAAGTTGGTGTGATAGTCACTTCCAACGACGGAAAAATAGTCCCCCGCCCCACTTTCTCACCCATCAAGCGTTAACTATAGAGTCACAGAGCTTACCTATTCAATATTGTCATTTTCTTCTTGATGCTAAAATGGCCCTAAATTTGGCCTGTGGGAGACCTTTCAAGCTGGCTCCTGTGTGTTTTTAAAATTTACTTTGGAAGACTATTTACTTTTGAATATACAAATAGACACAGCCACATATAAAAATAGAATTCTGAGCCCCAACCTCAGCAACCTGCCCAGGACACCAGCCGGCTCATCCATAACCAGGCCAGGAAGCCAGACTGCAATAAGTCAAACCTGGAGGAAGCCAGACTGCTATCACAAGTAACAATCCAGGAAACTAAACAATAACTCTGTAACAATCAGCTCAAAACGGCCAGGACTCTATCAGAAAGTGACAGCTTCCCTAATGTTTGTCCCCACTTCCAACTTTGAACCAACAGAGAAAACCCTAACACACAGAGAAAACGCACCCCTAACCAATCACGTGGATGCCTAGCTTCTAGTTGGCTGCCTCCAGCTTCTCGTGCCCACGGCCTCCATCAGGACACATCTGAAGTCGTCCCTTTCCTCCACTAGGAAGCTTTCCCACTCCTCTGCCTGCCTTCAAGTCTCTGCCAAGACAAGTGATGGTGGCTGACTCTCTTGCTATAGCCAGCTCTGAATAAATAGCCTTTGCTTTTCTCATTTGGTTAGTCATTTATTTCCACACTTTAAGTACAATTTATGTATAACTTATATGAGGTATAGTTTACATTAAATGTGCCCATTTTAGTGGTACAGTTTGATGAATTTTGACAAATGTATACACCTGGGTAACTACAATCCTAATCACGATATAGAAGATTTTCATCACCCCAAAGTTTCCCCATGTTCCTTTCCAATTTCTGCTCCTTTCTCCTCCCAGCCAAGCACAGATTTGACTTCTATCACTATAGATTAGTGTTGCCTTTTCTCCTAAGTCCTGTTGACAGATCTTCATCAGCCAAAGCCCTTTCTTTGCATTCAGCCACAAAAAAAAATGTCTAACTCATCTTGTACTTTCCCTGTCTCAGAACTGGAATCACCTCTAGATCTATTTAGGGGGAAATGGAATTTAGAAACAATGATCTGGGTGCCAAGTGTGGTCATTATTACTGTAAGGTGATTTAAACATGCTGCTCTGCCTGAGACAGTTTCAGTTTTAAAATGGAAAGTCCAGCATCCCGGGAAATCCCCTCAGTCCCCGGCAAACTGGGACAATTTGTTACCTTAATGCTTCTAGGCCCTTTCAGTGCACAGAACTAAAAATTTATTTTAAAAATCATGTGCTCAAATTGATATTTCCAATTTAAACATATTGCAGGTTTTTTCCCTGAACTTCCTTGATCTTATATTTGTATCTCATTTTCTCTTACAGTGAAGGTCGGGTACGTTATCACGTTAAAATACTTATTTGTGTTATCCTACATAGTTTCAAAACCACAGCAACCATACTACCATTAATTATAAACTACTGAGCCAACGGGAAGATTCCTTTGCAGTTCTTTTTCATCCTTAGAATATACCCCTTCTCTGTGTAACAGCATAGTTATGTTGCCATTTTTACTTAGAGTTAAGTTCATTTGTTGCCATTTGCTTTCAACTTTGGGCTTACTTTGTTTCCTTTTTTATTTACTTTTAGCTATGTAAAACTCTAAAAGTTCAGAGAAGTCTTTCTTCTATTTCTTTCCCCTCCATCGTTCCCCACTGCCCTCTACAGGTAACCATTTTTACTGTTTCTAGGATATCCTTCCAATTTTCCACACAACCTGGGACTCATTCCAAAGCAACACATTAATATCATCCTCATTCTTTTCTCACGGCTGCATTATATTCCATTGTATGGATGGATCATGTCCAACCAGTTGCCTATTAACAGACATTTGGGTTATTTCCAAACTTTTGTTATGACAAATAACACTGCAACAAATAACCTTGCCTAAGTGTTGTTTCTATTTCTGGAGGTGTATTTTCAGAATAAGGTTAGGGTTAGAAGGGGAATTGCAAGATATGAGAATAAACGCACATATAATTTTGGTACTCCACAGGGCTTGAAAGATTTTCCCCTTCCCACCAGGAAATTTATGAGCACCGTTTCTCCAGAGCCTTGTCATTTCAATGCATTTCCGTTATAAGGAGGACGAACAGCCTTTTACGTTTAAGGACCACTGCTACTCTTTTCTGTGAACTGTCTCTTCACATCCTTGCCCACTTTTCCCTTCGGATTTTGGTCTTTTTCTTTTCACTCTTTTAAGAGTTCCCGTGATGTAAGTTACAAATATTTTCTCCATACTGATCTGATTTCCTGGAAATACACCACGATCCCTTTGACCATCTGGAGCATAATCTAGTCCTCATAAATCACCTCACTCCAGGACACCTCCTTTGCGGATAAAGAGTTCGGGTAAAGCCGGATAAAGGCAGGCCAATCAAAACGTTACCTGACCCCCGCAGCAAGTGCAAGAGCCCGTTCCACGTTTACCAGGTAACTCCATCGTTCTTATGCAATGGTCCGCATGACACAAAGTCTTGCATGGGGGAGCATATTCGAATTACAAAGCTTATTGTACCAGGTTCCTTAAAACCTCGCAGGGTTCGCCTTGCCCTCGCTTCTGAGTTGGCAGGTGCCCCTAGCGCAGCTGACACAGGCACAACCTCCATCTGCTAAACAATAGCTCCTCCGTTTCGCCTCGAGATGTCAAGGCGGGGACGAACCAAGCGGCCGGGAGGCTGCTCTCCACGATGGAAGGGAGAGGCTCGGTTTCTAAGTTCTCAAAATTTACACAGCGAGGCTGAGCGAAGCCTAAACCGACCCCAGTCCCCGCCCACGGCCTCGCGGCGGAGGTTGCACCTGGCCCACCCGCGCGCGGAGGCATCACCCACGGACGCTGCACCGCTGAGAGGCCAATCGCGCGCCGCCCTCGCCCAGATTCCTCCGCCAGAGGCCGCGCCGCAGCCGCAGGTGGCCCGGCGAGCGCGTCCCCTCCGCGCCGCCAATCGCGCCCCCCGCCGCCCTTCCCGTGATGCCCCGCGGCTGACCTCCGACCTCGCGGCCCCCCCCCCCCCCCCCCCCCCCCCGGCCGCCCCCCCCCCCCCCCCC
>NC_060274.1:8335304-8419152 GCF_021613505.1 Equus quagga | reverse complement strand
CCCCCCCCCCCCCCCCCCCACTTCCCGGCGGTCCGCTTCCCCGCCCGCCCCCGCCGAGCTCGGAGCGCCGGGGCGGCCGTGGGGCGTGCCGCCGACACGTAGCTCCTCCCTGAGCGCTCGAGGCGCCGGCCGGGCGCAGTCCCTTCGCCTTTCCTCCCCGCGGCGGGGCTCGGCGGCGTGGCCGCATCTGGGGGGCCACTCGGCGGTGAGGGAGCCGGAGCGAACATGGCGGGGCGGGGACGCGGGCGGCGGGGCGGGGCGGCGGGAGGAGCGGGAAGGGGGTGGGGCGGCGGGGCCTCGCTTCCTCCCTCAGCGCCATTTTGTGGCAGCGAGACCCGCAAATAAAGGGGATTGCCGGGGCTGCGGCGGGCGGAGGCGCGCGGGGGCCGGCGGAGCGCGCGCGGGCGGCAGGGGCGGCGCGGCCTCGGCCTATGTGACTGAGCGGCGCCGGCGGGGCCTCAGTCCGGAGAGGTAGGTGCGGGGCGGCCGCGAGGACCTCCGGGACCCGAGGGCTGAGGCGCGGCCGGCCGGCCCAGGAAGGGGCGGCTCGGGGCGCCCGGGCCTCCAGTTCCCGCGCCGCCGGCCCCCCTGCGGGGACACTTCCGCCTCCCCGAGGCCATTTTACCTCCGTTCTGCGTCCCCGGGGGTGAGGCGGGCGGACCGGCGAGCCCGGAGGCCGCCCCCTCGGGGCGCGTGCTGTCCCCGCCTCGGTGTCGCCCCCTCCCACCCGGTCGGCCGGATCCGCGGAGGGCGGCGCGCCGCTTGCCCAGATTTCCCATCGCGCAGTCGGCCCGGCCTGCAGCTGCGTCCTCCCGGAGGCTTCCATTTTTAAATGATCGCCTGCGTTCTGCGGGGGGCAGGAAAAAACCCAACTCTTTCTTGAATTACTTGGCGATTTTCGCGAAATTTTAAAGTGTCCTCTTGCATCCTGTCAGGCTGTTATTCGTTGATTCCCCCCCCCACCCAACCGTATTTCACTAGTCAGTGGGGAACACAGAGTGGAAAAGTCCAGGTTCTTGTTTTGATGAAGTCAGTTGGATATGTGATCCCAAAGGACTCTGTTAAAATCCTAAATAACCGTGTTTATAAAGTAAAAAGTGATTCTTTTGCCCGAAGTGGAAAAATATTTCCATGAGCGTGTTCTAGCCGTAGGTTGTCCGTCTAGTTTTTCCTCTCTTAGAATTTCGTTAATTCCATTGCTTAGGAGGAGAAGTGGAAGTCACAGGTCTGTCACTTCAAGTTGTACCCTTTTATCGATTTTTAAATTTTGACAGTCAAGTGTCCTATAGTAAACGTACCGTAGACATTTAAAACCCCGTTAAAAGTAACTACGTGCGAAAATCTTTTCAAGATGGCTAAATTTTATCTATTTACTCATGTTTTCGGTAGCATGTGGTTAGGCAAGTTGGGGAAAGAAATTGCAGTCCACAAGGTGGCTTGTGATAAGGATGAGGTTAAATTTTAAGGGTTTGGACGGGTGTATTTTTACAGGTTTTTTTAGATCTTACGTTGTCTTAACAGACAGCTATAGCTAAGTGATGGGTATTTTCACTTCTCAGTGTGGAACTTGGGCAAACTACCCACACTTCTAAGGCTCAGAGGACGGAAGTAATAATATGTGTGTCCCAGGCACTAATGCATAGAACTTCATAATGTCTAGCTTTCCCAGTTCAATTTTGAGTCACGCTTGTTCGGAACCTTTTTGTGTATTATTTGTTAGAAATGACTTGGTATATATGATACAGAAAATCTCTAGCAGCTGTATGATGTAGCGATGAGAGTTGTGATAATTACATTTGCATAGCACATTGTGGCTTTCCAAATCTCTTAGAGCCCTGTATCTATGTAGTATAGAATCCCCTTGGAAGTGTTCTTAGCTGTCTTGATCGTTTTCATGTAATTGTGTGTTATCTTGCTCTTGGAAAAAATTTTTTTCTTCTTAAAAATTTTATGTTGGTAGATCCTTTAACAAAACAAGACCTAGGTAGTATTTGGTTTTATTTTTTAAAATTACCTCCCACATTTTCTGCCTCTAAATATTTTCTTTTACTAAGCTTCTCAGAGAAAAGCTTTTCAAGATTTCTATAACTGTATATATCCTATTGGGTAGTGAGGTGATACATCAGACTAGAATTCAATGCTGTAAATAAAGATTCTTCACTCTTGAAAGTGTAGTTGGGTGGAATTTAATGTTTCCTAAATGCACATTAAAATGATGTTTTATGTTAATGTCAGTATTTTATTTGAAAAGTACTTGGTATAGCATTTTTATGGCACTTAAAGCACGTTGAGATTTACAACACTTTGTGAGGCAGGCAAAATTGGTATCCTCTTTTGGCTGATTGGGAAGCTGTAGCTCAGAGTTCAGTGACTTGCTCAGGACTGCATGACATATGTACAAGAGTCAGGAAAGGTAGTCTTCCAATTCCTGCCTAGTACTGTGCCTCCTATAGTGTCACGTTAGTTTTTTGCATTCAGTTATGTTTGGGTTCAGCGAGGTACATGCTTTCTCGCTGAGGTTGTTAACCAGTGCTTGCCTCTCAGGATCCTAATGCTAAGAGCCAGGGAACTATTGGGATCTGGGGTGCTAGGCACCCAACCAACCGAAACTGAGAGCTGTTTCTCAGTGTTAAGGCATCAAGAGTAGATGATGGTTCTGACATTCTAAACTTGAGAGCAGTATTATCTCTGACTTTTCCACACGCTTAACTGAAACCTTTACATAATTTTAAAACCATGTTTTAACCAATCTGAAATCTGCTAAAAGGTAGCTACATTGGCCAATTTTGAATTTTTTCTCTTTTGCCTTTTTGCATTCTCTACTTTAGCTAAGCTTAATCTTTATTGAGGATGGAGGAATGGAAGAATTATCCATCTTCATCAGTTACTGGCTTTGGAGAGGCACTGAATTTGGGGTCCAAACCCCCAGTTTTTTAATTAATAGCTGTTTTAATCTGTGTTAATCACCTAATGACTCATAATCATTTGCATCTTCTGGAAAATAGAGACTAACTTTGACTTTGAAAAGCTGTGATTATTAAATAAATGGCTCATAGCACTGAGTATTCATTCATTTTTTTCCTTCAAGATTCAGGGTTCAAATCCAAATGATATTTCAGTCGTTCCGTTTTTCTGATGTGAGAATAGATTCTTCCAAGACCATGGGATATCCATTGTCTGTGAATCTAGACGTGGCTTTAGATGGTTATTCTTCTTGTCAGTTGTGCTAAAAAAAATTGCCTTGGGGAATAATAAATTTCTTAGCACATTCATGCAATGTGAAAGACAAAATTGAAAAACAGGTTCTATTTTTGTCTATAGTTGAAACGTTGATGCTTTTAAATTTTAAACCTTTTCTAATTTGGCTTTTGTCTGACTGTCCCTTTAACTATTGTGGCATATCTTGTGCTCTCAAAGAAAGATTGAGTTTTCGTCAAAGATAAGGGAAGAATTTCTTTCTAAATGCTTATACTTTGAATTCCCAAGTCACAGATCCCATAACATGTGGAATAACCTGTGAGAGTTGACATATGAAACACAAACATTTATACAAAACCTGTATTTGTCCCTGACTTGTGTTACAAATTTAGAAATTTTTTTTTTTAAGATTTTATTCTTCCTTTTTCTCTCCAAAGCCCCCGGTCCATAGTTGTGTATTTTTAGTTGTAGGTCCTCCTAGTTGTGGCATGTGGGACGCCGCCTCAGCATGTCCTCATGAGCGGTGCCATGTCCATGCCCAGGATCCAAACCTGCAAAGCCCTGGGCTGCCGCAGCGGAGAGCACAAACTTAACCACTCAGCCACAGGGCCAGCGCCAGAAATTTATTTTTATAAAGAAAATACAGATATCCTCTAAGCAGTGTGCAATTAAAATCTACCTGGCATCAAACTTTTTAAAAGGAAAGAGAACGTAAACCAATGTTGAAAATTCACGTAACTCGCTGTTAAGAATGCTTAAAATTGGAGATCACCAAGATTCTACAGTAGGGCTTAGAAACAAAGACAGGAGCATGTTGTGACTGGTACCCTCAAGCTGTGAATTCTCCCTTCAGGTTCTTCAATAGGTAGGGATTGAGTGTCTGTTTTTTTGATGGGGAGAAAGAAACTAATAATTAAATGCTTATTTTGTGCCGCTTACCATGCTAAAGACTAATGTTTATCTTCAAAAATAGCAAAATAATTTTGAGTCTTGGTGGCAGTAACTTTTTCTGAGATGGGGAAACTGAGGCTTAGAGGTTCTGCTGCGTTATTTTCAGAGCTTGCCGTCCTCTTCTAGAAAAGCAGGGTTATTAGAACTTCCTTCATGTGTTTCTCAGTCCTTTAAATGCCCTTTAAATTTAGCTTAATTGTTGCTAATTAATTTTAATGGCATCAGAATCTGAATAACTGTGTATTAAGAAAAGAATGAACAGATAAACCTGGGGGAGAGTGTCAGCTTGTAGAAGTATATACTAGTTTATAAACTGGAATTTAATCTATTTTGAGTAACATCCGTGATGCTTACATTTTGTAACTAAAATTGTGAGTAGCTATGGTGCCCAGTTAACTAGATAACAGGTAGACTACCTATTCGGGTGGTAAATTTAGCTGTTTTCGAATTCACTCATAGATGTCTATCACAGTACCTGTTATATTAAGTTCACATTCTCACAATTTTACAGTGTGGTCATTTTGGTTGATTTTTGCATAAAAATTAGACTGACTTAGCTCTTTTCATGATATTAATAGTAACTGAAGCAAATTCATTTGTTCATACTTTTCATTTAGGAAATGTTTGAGTGGCTACTATGTAGATCAATGAATGAAACAATTCTCTCAGTTTGTAACTGGGAGAAACAGGTCGGAATATAAACTGTCAAGTTGTGATCAAGAGCAGTGAAGAAAAAAGACCCTGGTATGAGGGAATAAGAGCAAGGGGTTGGCAGGCACTACTTTGAGATGGGAAGCCTTTAGAAGAATTTAACCAGAATAGTGACATACATACATATATATTTATATACTAGTTAAATATGGCTAAAAGTTCAAATGGCTAAAATTGTCTTTAGGGTTTTTTCTAGTTTACATATGTTACTGTTTACCTATTCTGTTTAGCTCTGGACAAATGGGAAATTCCAAGGAAATGCCATACTTCTGGGTTCCAAGAGGCTGCAGTCTCGTGGGGTGCATGCACATTAAAGCCGTGCTAGAGTAGAAGTGCTGTGGTCAGATCTTTGTGGAGATGAAACGTACTGGGGGGTGGTTTCCAAATGATTGGAATCGCTGATATCACGGTAGGATAGTCACTAAACAGCAGTCTAACTTGCAAAAGAGATTATAAACTGGGCACCAGGGGGCCTAAAGTAGGCAGGGACCGATTTAATGGAAAAAACAGAAAAATATGCAGACTTTAAAATCACAGAAATATGGTCATGTCTTCATAGGTGTTGGTTGGTCAGAGAGACTTGATCAACTCCATCAGCTCACAAACATGATAGACTCAGGTTTTTGCTTACTACAGCCAATGATAAGATTATTAAAGAGGGAAGAACTAAGTCAGTAATTTTATATGATGTATGATTTTTTCCTAAAACATACTAGTTTCTTCAAAACAATGTACCTAATCCGAAAATTAGGGTTTAGTGACAATGTGGTTAGAAAATCTGACTTACAGAGTTGGGATTGTGCATAACATAAAAAAAACGGTATTGGGGGGCTGGCCTGGTGGCTAAGTGGTTACGTTCATGTGCTCCACTTCAGCAGCCCAGGGTTCATGGGTTTGGATACTGGGCACGGACCTAGTACTGCTTGTCAAGCTACACTGTGGTAGCATCCCACATAAAATAGAGGAAGATTGGCGCAGATGTTAGCTCTGCAACAATCTTCCTCAAGCAAAAAGAAGAAGATTGGCAACAGAGGTTAGGTCAGGGCAAATCTTCCTCACCAAAAAAAAGATATTGGAAGATCATCTCCTTTAGAGGAGTGTCAAGTATTCACTAAGAAATCAAGTAGCTTTTAAAAACTCAGTTTTACACCATAAGTTCTTTGGTTAAGGTTTGTTTTTTGGGGTTTTTTTTGCTGAGGAAGATTTGCCCTGAGCTAACATCTGTTGCCAGTCTTCCTCTATTTCGTATGTGAGCTGCCCCACAGCATAGCCTCTGATAGACAGTGGTATAGGTCTGTATCCGGAAACTGAACCCAGCCACTGAAGTTGGAGCATGCCGAACTTAACCACTAGGTCACGGGGCCAGCCCCTAGGAATAACTTTAAATTAGCTTGTCTCCTTGTTAAATTTGAATATTAAGAAGTAGCAGAAGTGAGGGCCAGCCCTGGTGGCCTACTTGTTAAGTTTCCCACACTACACTTCGGTGACCTAGGTTAGGTTCCTAGGCACAGACGTACACCAGTTGTCTTGTCAGTGGTCATGCTGTGGCACTGACTCGCATACAAAAAGAGGAAGATTGATACCACATGTTAGCTCAGGGCGAATCTTCCTCAGCCAAAAAAAAGAAAAAGTGTTTTCAGTAAGCATAATAAAGTTAATGAGAGTAGTTCTCTCATCAACCTATCGTTTACAATAAGGGTAAGTGAATTTTGTATAAAGAAACTAATTCTGAGATACAAATTATCCTGTGACATGAAATTAAACAGTGTAGAAATACTTTATTAAGATGTGAGTATATATATCATACAGGTATTATACAGTGGTGAATTATGACAATGATAGATTCTATTTTAGTATAACAGCATAATGCTGTAAAAGGAAAGGCTAAGCAACTGGTACTGCCCTTCTGTATCCTTTCAGCAAGATGCCGGGCCTGCTGCCTGAGGTCAGTATCTGATGTTAGCACAAAGCTATCATTCCTGCCATAAGATTTGTCTTTCATAGGGCAGGTGTAAGAATGGACTGAAAAATTATATTTCAACATCAAAAAAAAATCAAGTTTTTTTAGAAAAGATTTCTTAAAAGTAACCTAAGAACAATAGTAACAGATATTGACAAAGGGGAAGCTGGGTGCAGAGTAAATGGGAACCTTGTCATATCTTTGCAACTTTTCTGTAAATTTAAAACTGTTCTAAAACAAAAGGCTTATTTAAATTAAAAAAATAACCTAATGATTTGGTCATAACTCAGTTCACTAATAAATTGGTTTGAAAATGGCCACTATTTTTGTTCCTACCTTAACTGGAAGAAAATCAATTAAACGTCTTCTCTCTGCCCCTTTTTCTAGGATTCAAGATGACCAACGAGGAGCCTCTTCCGAAAAAGGTTTGTTTTCTTCCAGCAGTTTTTAAGTACCCTTTTTTTGGATAATAGAATTGAAGGGACTATATTTGCTTATTGTTCGCTTTTGCCTTAGAACAAAAATAGTGTTGTGGTTGTCTAATGTGCTAGACAGCATATATGCAATGTATTTTTAGAGTATTTTCAGCTTTTGGAAACTTATTATAATGACATCCCCATGGTCTACTACTCTTATCCTTTGTTATACAAATATTTCCAGCTACATAACTACAAATAATGTTAAAAGAGATTACTTGCAAGTTTCTATAAGTTACTTATTTTCTTTTTTCCCTAATTTAAATCCTTTTGGTTGTAATGTAAAACCACTTCTCTGTTTTTCAAGAAAAGTTTACAGCCAGCTAGTTCTTAGATTCTGCCTTTTCCTCTGAAGTTTTGTTTTCTATTTCCATTTTTCCCCCTCTTCTGTATTCCTTACCTTAATTCAGTTTAGTCATTCTTGCACGTACACAAAGGAGGTTACTGAAGAAATAACATAGTTTCTAAGAGGAATTTGTAATTCCATTGGGAAAGCAGGGTAAGTGTTTACTAACTAATGAATGTTTAAGTGAGCAATTTAGATAATAAGTGTTAATGGAAATATCTGTCTTAAGTTTGGAAGTCAAATTATGCATGAAATAATTATACAGAGCTTTATAATCTGAGAATTACTGTGTGCTGTTAGACTTTTAATATAGTCTGGTATAATGATTTTCCCTCTTTAATTTTATAACACTACTGTTACTGGTTAATGTTACAAGTTGAAACATTTTTATAAAGAAAAAAATTTTTTAGTTATCTTATAATGGAGACTAATAAAGCCTTAATATTATACTCAAGTAGGAGAGATGCCTCACCTTTACGATCTTCATTTGGTATAAAGAAAACACTTAATATTTCTCAATTTACAAAGCAGTTTCAACTAGCTCTAGAATATTATGCCTGTTTGTCTTTTGGTTTTCGTTTTTAACTTTTTATTTTGAAATAATTATTGACTCCCAGGAAGTTGCAGAGAAATGTACAGGGAGGTTCTGTGCATTCTTATTCAACCTCCTTCACTGTCACTGTCTTGCGTAACAATATCAAAACCAGGAACTTGACATTGGTACAATCCACAAAGCATATTCAGATTTCACTGGTCATACGGCTTTCTGTGTGTTTGTGTGTGTGTAGCTCTGCAGTTTTATCGTGTGTAATGGTGTAGCTACCACCACAACCAGAAAAGCTGACTGCACCATCACTACGAGCCTCCTTTGTGCCTCCCCATCCCCTCCGCCTCCATCCCTAACCCCCTGCGACTGCTGATCAGTTCTCCATTTCCAGAATTATGCTGGCTCACAAATGTTATGTGAATGAAATCGTGCAGTGTATGTATCCTTTCGAGATGGGTTTTTTCACTCAGTTTCATTTCATTGAGGTCTATCCAAATTGTTGCGTATATCATTAGTCTGTTTGTTTTTATTGCTGAGTAGTATTCCGTGGTATGGATGTATCATAGTTTGACTGTTCACTTGTTGAAGGATATTTGGGTAGTTTCCAGATGGGGGCTATTACAAATAAAGCTGCTGTGAACATTCATGTACAAGTTTATGTGTGAAAATAAATTTTCATTTTTTGAGGATATGTGCTTAAGAGTGCAACTGCTGGGTTGTAGGGCACATCCATTTTTAATATTAAAAGGAACCAGAGCAGACTTTTCCACAGCAACTGTACCATTTTACATTCTCACCAGCAGGCTATGAAAGTTCATTTTCTCTGCAGCTTCACCCAACATTTGGTGTTACCACTATTTTTTATTTAGCCATTCTAGTTGGTGTGTGATGATAACTCTTGGGGGTTTAAACTTGCATTTCCCTAATAATGATGTTCATTTTAAAGATACCAAATAGTTCGGCTTTTTAAAACTTCTTTCCAAAAAAATAAGATTTTTTGTTTAAAAAATCGCAATGTGTCCTGAGCCATTTAAGTCTCAGACTGGAGACATTTCATGTGTCTTAGTACAGAGTTCCTGTTGGGAGGGGCTTTGTATGTCTTCAGTAGTAAGGGAATTCCTAATAACAGAAACCAGCAATTGAGGGATTAAAAGTTATGATCCAGTCTTCATAAGAAGATGAAGAGCATAAGTGGCGGTGGTATTTAACATTTTT
The DNA here is from genome assembly GCF_021613505.1 of Equus quagga. Classification (NCBI taxonomy): domain Eukaryota; kingdom Metazoa; phylum Chordata; class Mammalia; order Perissodactyla; family Equidae; genus Equus; species Equus quagga. Next base: position 8,409,748 of record NC_060274.1, on the reverse strand, counting down.
AGGACGAGCACTCAGTTCATATTTTAATTTTCTTCTCTTTATAGGTTCGACTGAGTGAAACAGACTTCAAAGTTATGGCACGAGATGAGTTAATTCTAAGGTAAAATTTTTTTATCAAAAATGTAAAAATCTTTCTATAGAACATTATATTGTCATTCTATGCTATAATGTTTACCTTTGTGTCAGATATTGTTTTGTTTTTAATGTTAATGCATCTTCAAATCATTTAATGTACTTTTTGAACCTATTTCCGGTGGGCTGTTTCTTCATTATATATGAATGAGGAAAGCATAGCAGTTGAAAGAACTAGAGCACCAGCTTGGGGAACTTGTAGACGAACAGATAACCTGAGCTTTTTCCTTCCAAGGGAACATACTCAGAAGTTTAACTTGAAAAGCATTTGTACTTCCTGTGTGTGACTTGCTGTAGGGAAGACCCTGCTCTTGGAAAGCTTTCAGTTTAACCACTAAGTAGGCTTTTTTTGATGTAGTTGTTTTTTCCTTTTCTGTTTAACATGAAAAAGTTGTAGTCCTAAAGGATACACTTCTAGTTATGGAGGAAGTGCATTACTGATGAATCAAAGTTATTCCTTCTCGTAACTGTGACCTTGGTCAGCTCGTTTAACTTTATATCTTTCATTTTCTCAACTGCAAATTAAAAGAGTTGGATTAAATTACTTTTAAAGGTCACTTCCAGCTCTGAATTTCTGTGCTTATGTTATAAATGTCTTGCAAAAGCAGATTGTCAAGTACAGCATTATAGTATTCATTTTTTATAGATAAGAAATCAGAAAATGAGATCACACGTGTTTTGTGTTTTAGAACTTAAGTATATTCTTTATGCATTTTGTTTTAATATGGTTGGTGAAATTGTCATTTTTACATAATTTTTAGATAAAAATGAATATTTTTCAGGGCAACCTTTACAAGGTCATTGAACTTTTTTTCCTAGAAATTTCAAGGAATTTTTACTTGAAGAACTAAGTAAATTTAACAGGCTAGAAGTAGGGGGCGAGAGGGGAGGTGTTTTGTAAGACGGGGGAGACGGATGATGTGTTTCGTTATCTCCTAGAGTCTGATAATTTCCCACCCTCACTCTCGGAGCTACTCTATTGTGGACGTGCTGTTTATCTTCCTTTGCCGTAATCTCATGTATGACTTTATTTTGTTGCATACTTTTTTTTTATTGCATATTTTTATTTTCTTGCTCATAAAATTTAAATCTATAGTATTTTAAGACTCTCTTGTCCTCTCCTGCTGAGGTAGACGCTTGTGATATACTGCCACTCACATGTTGATGTTCTCTTTGTGCCTCTGATATAGTACATTCCTTGCCTTTCATCCCTTCTTAGGTAATTCCTCTGGTTAGTACGTGCAGTCTTTTTCTTGATTTAACTGTAGGGGCAAGATCAGTACTATAAGCAAGTTACCTTCAAGGTTTTTAAATCATGTGCAGTTTGTATTCTTGGGGTCAGTTTAACTTGTTTCTTTAGAGAATTCGCATTTATGACTTTTAAGTGTGTTTTCCTCCTCATTCTCTTGGTGATTTTAAATCACCTGCTACCTATTTAACTAGTCTTTGTTTTCTGTCTTCTTGATAGTGATATTCTTGGTTGAGCTTTTATATTTTTCTCTTCCTCTAAAATAAATAGTTCTTTCTTTTGCTTTTTCTCCCCAAATCCCCCTGTACGTAGTTGTATATTTTAGTTGTGGGTCCTTCTGGTTGTGTAGATAGTTCTTACGAAGTCTCCGCAAAAGACCTTTATTCATCCCCAAACATCGAATGAATTCCTGTCTGCGTCCTAGGTTGTAGGGGCCATAAAAATGAGCATGCCCTTGGCTGAACAGTAATCTTTATTTAGAAGGTGCATTAGCTTGGTATTATGAAATATTTTTTGTTCATTATGTTGTAATATTAATAAATCTCATAGCAAACCTGTCAATTTTTAAAAGTTGTAAGCTTATTAAAAGATTTTCTGAAATTGAAGTACATTTTGATTGGCTGTAACTGAAGATCAGGTTGAAGACATAGCTCTTCAGAAAGCAAGATAGCAAGCTTTCAGGGCAGGTTCCTCTCCATTAGCAGTTGCTTAAACAAAAGACTGAGAAAAGCTTTGTTGTTTATCTGCAGTAATTGTCAAGAGCAGCTAATGTAGCCCATATTTTGTGGGTAGAGGAATATAATGAAGAAGAAAGGTCCCCTTATGCTCTGAGAGCCCAGCTGTGCTCATCCCCCTCTGAGAGCATATGGCATTTTAGACAAGTTGTTTCTGCCAATTAGATATGATTTTTTTTTTAAGTCTTGAAAAATAGTATATTCTCTCCCCTTTTCTTATAGGTAAAAATAAATATTGCTTTGAGAGAGTCACCCAGTATTTTCACCAAAAAAAGCCAAGATAAAGAGCATTTAGTCTTTTATAATTAGGCACGTTTCTTATCTGTCTTTTGTCTGAAGTGGACTGTATCTGAAAGTAGTGGAAAGTTTTTCACTCAGCCTCTGTAATCCAGCCATCGTGTTGAGCATCAATGATAGAAAGTCCTCTATGGTGTGTGATCGGACCTAGAGGAGCACACTTGGTATCTTCTCAGCAGAGAATGCTGTTCTCTGTATTTCCCCTTGCCTAGCTTTCCTATAAGTTGAGAAGGAATAATGATGTGACTAATTTATTATTGGTTGAACTACATTTATAATTATCTCAAAATGGAAGAGACCTTAAAAATTGTGCAATGGAATTCTCAGTGTTACTTAAATTTATAAGTTTATGGATGTGATTTTGTAGTATATTTAATAAAAGCAATTTCAGTGTAACAACTAATATATGAATTTATTTTTGTCCTAGATGGAAACAGTATGAAGCATATGTGCAAGCTTTGGAGGGCAAGTACACAGATCTTAACTGTAAGTTTGAGTTTTAGCTTCTTAAAGACTATATGAATATCTCCCTTTAGATTGTTGTGATAGATACAGGGTAATTGATTTTACTAATAAGCAAGTGTAACTTTTATTCAAGTATTTTATTAAAGAACTATGTTCAGGCACTGTATATGCTAGGAAAGAGAAAGATGAACGAGACATGATCTCTCTCCTTGAGTTCCCAGTCATTGGGAAAGATTGACACACAATAATCGTAGCATGACTGTTTTCGAAGAATTGTATGCAAGGTTCTGGGAGAGCACAGTTAGGGAAATGCACAGCTATTTGAAACTTTGCTTGATCTGTCCCTGACACCTTCCATAGCGGAATTTGAAGTGAAGCGTGAATTATCTAGAAGGGAGGTATGTAAAAGCAAGCAGTAATAAATTTATGAGAACTTAAATTGTAACAACAGGGTATAGCTGTATATTTACAGATTTTTAAAAATCTGGTCAAAATAAAGTCAGTGAAATTTATAATTTCAAACCATTTTAGTCTTTGTCACTTTTTTTTTTTCTTTTTCTCCCCAAAGCCCCCTGGTACATAGTTGTATATTCTTCGTTGTGGGTCCTTCTAGTTGTGACATGTGGGACGCCGCCTCAGCGTGGTTTGATGAGCAGTGCCATGTCCGCGCCCAGGATTCAAACCAACGAAACACTGGGCCTCCTGCAGCAGAGCGCGCGAACTTAACCACTCGGCCACGGGGCCAGCCCCATCTTTGTCACTTTTTGCTGAGTTAGAGTAACATACTATTTTTGAGTATAAAAACCAATATAGTGGGGCTGGCCCGGTGGTGTAGTGGTTAGGTTTGTGCGCTCTGCATCAGAGGCTCAGAGTTTGCAGGTTTGGATCCCTGGCGCAAACCTACACACCACTCATCAAGCCATGCTGTGGTGGCATCCAGTATACAAAGTGGAAGAAGATTGGCATAGGTGTTAGCTCAGGGCCAATCTTCCCCACACACACACACACGCGCGCGCGCACGCAAAACCAACCCAATATAGTTTTCTAAGTCCAGAGAGCTTAATACCCTGAAATTTCAATTATTATATGACTATATGATAATCTGTAGAAGTTATGAACTTTATGAAATCTTAAAGTAATAATTGTCCATGCGGTTATTGCCATATTTATATTGACTATGTTAAAAACAATATTAATCGGGACTTTGTGAAAAATATATAGTCGTGCCTCGATATCTGCAGGGGGCGTTGGTTCTGCCTCCACCATCTGAAGTGGTTGAATCCTCGGATGCAGAACTCCGGATGCGGAGGGCCAGCTGTAGTATCAACAAATGCAAATATTAATGAAGTTTCCTGTGTTCTGTTGGGAACAGACTAGACTCTAAGAACTTAATTCTGTCTAGTATTAGATGATTGTGGACCAGTATAACACCACTACCTCCTAAAAGAGCACTCGGCATCAGGAACAAATTTCCTTGTAATAAAAGTAGTTAAGATAAAAACTAAAGACTTGATGAATTTTTTTACCCTGGTTTTTATTATCCTTGACAAAGGCAATTAGAACTTTCTTTTGGTTAATTCAGTTTGGTTTTGAAATTATATTTCATAATTTGGAGAATTTTTTTCTTTTAATCATCAGCTAATGATGTAACTGGCTTAAGGGAGTCTGAAGAAAAACTAAAGCAACAACAGCAAGAGTCTGCACGCAGGGAAAACATCCTTGTAATGCGACTAGCAACCAAGGAACAAGAGATGCAAGAGTGTACTGTAAGTATTTCAAATGTTTTAAGTCTTTTTGAAGAATTGGTCTTTAGTCCATGTTATTGCATATGTTAATTGTATTTACATGTATTAATTAGCCAGCCCTGGTGGTCTTAGTGGTTAAGAATCAGCGTTCTCAACCCCGCTGCCTGGGTTCATTTTCCGGTCGGGGAACCACACCACCATCTGTCAGTTGTCATACTGTGGCAGCTCCGTGTTGCTGTGATGCTGAAAGCTGGGCCACTAGTATTTCAAATACCAGCAGGGTCACCCAGAGTGGACAGGTTCTAGCAGAGCTTCTTAGACTAAGACAGACTAGGAAGAAGAACCTTGCCACCCACTTCGGAAAAAATTGGCCGTGAAAATCCTGTGAATAGCTGCAGAACATTGTCTGCTGTAGCCCCGGAAGGGGAGAGGATGACGCAGAAAGACTGGGCAGGGTTCTGCTCTGCTGTGCACAGGGTCACTAGGAGTCAGAATCAACTTGACAGCACTAATAACAATAGAACTAGTATTAAGCTAATTTTGTGTGCTTAATGCTAATTATAAATGCACATTTTGTTTAGGTAAATATACTTTGAGCTGTAAATATGTTAAATGTAAAGTTGGTAGATAGCCTTTCTCATCATCGGATTTAAAATATTTTTTGTGGCCAAGAAGTCAGAAGTTTTAAGTTACTCTCTTAAATCTCCATGGTTTATGATAATTAGTATATTGATTCAGATATTTTTCAGTATCTTGGTATGTGAGGGTATAAGGAGCATTTGCGCTTTACTTAAGCAAGCCATCTGATTAGTTTCTCCTCTGCTGTCTTTACCCCTTTGTGCATAAAACTCTTTTTCTTAGTATCAGCAACTTCTACTATGTCTCCTTCTTAATGGTTACAGCTTTCCTTTGTGCTATTTGCCATGTCTACATAGATCTGAAATCTAGTGACGTATTTGATTGTTTAGCTCTGGTTGAATTTAGATTCAATTTGATGTTGTTTTCAACAGTCTTAGCCATTCCTTTTTGGTGTTTGTGTATATAAGTTATATAAAACAGAGGCAGCTCTATCCCTATTGTTTCTAATTTTAAAATCTGAAATTTTCTTGAATTCTTCTGTGTAATCTTTATTCATTTGATATTTATTAAAACCTAATGTATAACGCAATATTCTGGTTACTGGAGACTCCCGTAATATATGGGGCTCAGTCACAGTCCTTTTACTTCCCATGCAGAGATTGTCCACATTTCCTCAAAAGTCTTGAATCCCTCTTCCTACACTTTTTCAAAATGATGACTCACCTATTACTTTGCTAAAGAAAAGAGTAGCCTCTGTCATTTTCTTATCACTTTTTCTCCTTTTGTTTCTACCAGTTTAGTTTCCATCTTTACTACCACTGGTATTTTTTCTGTAAGGTCACTAATAAATGTATTAATAACTTTCTTTCTTCAGTACTCATAAGCCGTCACTTTCTGTATTTTCAACTAATGACCAACCCCCACCTTTGGCTGTTTTTTTGCCTGAACACTTGGTTCCAGTAAGTCTCACCAGTAGTTTGAATATAAATTTTTCTATTTATGTAATATCCACTTTCTAAAAAAGTTTTTTTTCTTTGATGATTTTGATATCTAATGGAGTAGACCCTACCTCTCAAGTTCACAGTTGAATGAGAACCATTTAATTCTCTCATTTAATTCTCTACTTTTTCTGGTATTCAGGATTCTAGATTCTGCCGTTTACTCATTTAATAGTCTTAGGTCTCCCCGTTTGCGTGGCACTGTGCTAGATGCTCACACGTGCCAAGGATGAATCTTACCTGCAGAGTGCTACCACCTGGTGGAGGGAGTGTGCCCTAATAGTGCTGATGGATAGCTCATAACACCAGTGTGTCTTGAACTCTTCTTGAGTCCTGCTCTTGACATCTTAGCTCAGGTACTTCTTACCTCTTGCCTAGACAATGTGTGTTACTGACTGTCCTGATTCTCTAGCTGTCCTATAAACACTGGTGGTTTTGATCGTATCATGCCCAATCAAAGCCTTTGGTGATGGCTCATCACTCTTTTGTTGTCTCAGCCTAGATTTTAAGGTTATTTCAAGTAGAATCTATCCTTTTCCAGCCACATTTTTTACAGCTCTTCCCTGCATAGGCCAGCTGAACAACTTGCTGCTCTTTCGGTTAAAATACAGTGTGAGGTTTTGCAGAAAGCGCAGCATGAACAAAAGCACGAGGAAAGGGCAAGATTATACGTGGCAGATGAAGGCAGTTCACTTTGTAAATCTGAATAGTAACTATGTCAGTCCTGGAGAGGCAGTGTTTCTTTTAATGATAGTGAGTACATGGTTTATACTGTGTGACATGCTTTATTCCTGTTGATTTGTTAGCAACTGGCCTTACATTGAATAAGCAGTTGAACTTTTTCGTTTAAAATGATTTACTTTAAAAAATCTCCCTGAGCTAAATAAAAATTAGATCTGTTTTCAGTGAAATAGTAATTAAGTATATTCCCAGTCCACTTACTGTATTTGTGTCTTTTACTAAGTTTATGGTAGAAGTTAACTGCTTAAGAAATGTTGGGGCCGGCCCCACTGCGGAGTGGTTAAGTTCATGCGCTCTGCTTCGGCGGCCCAGGGCTTCGCCGGTTTGGATCCTGGGCATGGACATGGCACTGCTCATCAGCCCACGCTGAGGCAGGCGTCCCACATGCCACAACTAGAAGGACCCACAACTAAATATACAACTATGTACTGGGGCGCTTTGGGGAGAAAAAGGAAAAATAAAATCTTTAAAAAAGAAAAGAAATGTTAAGTTTAATCTTATTCAAGCCTTAGTGTGAAGCAGGATCTTAAACCAGATCTATTTTGGGTGTGAAGAAGGTGATGCATTTAATGTTAATAAACTGTATTTCATATTTTAGAAATGTATTTTTAGTGTGCTAGTAAATAGTCCCACTGAAGTCAAAATTGAAGGTTTCATATGTAAGTAGAGGGGTTCTTGTATGGTGGAAAAAGCCCTAGACTGGGAGTGAGGAGGCTTGAGAACTAGAATTCTAGTCCCAGTTCTGGCACTGAACTAATTGTATTCTTGCACAATTGGCTTACTCTCCAAAATAAGCAGTTTGGACTAGGTCAGTTACCTTCCGGCTTTACAATTCTGTGATTGAAATCTCAGAAGGAAAAAAAATGAACGTACACCTTATTTTGGCTTAAGGTGCCATTTATAAAGTTGTAATGCCAACTCATGTAAATATAAGTACTATATATTTTTAAATTTAGAAATGCAAATATTTGTTTTAAATTATAGTCTTGTACCTGTATTTTTAGGGGACTTGTACATAGATAATTGCTGAGGGCACAAATTTGAATGAGTAAATCACTGTACTCTTATATAATTAATAGTTTCAACTTGGCTTTTTCCAGTGGGTGTCAGCATTTTTAGTAAATATAACATTGACTTTTTTGGTATCATTTTGGTTGCAAAGTAAGATTTAAAGCTTCCAAATATGGAAATACAATCAAGCGGCCTTAATTCCCATGTGAATAACTTTAAACAGTTGTTTTTAATTTGTATTTGTACTTTATCTAGAGGATTTTAAGATCAAAGCGGGGGGCAGCAGTCTGCTTGATAAACAAGTTGGAGGGCCACCCTGGTGGCACAGCAGTTCAGTGTGCACGTTCCACTTTGGCGGCCCGGGGTTCGCCAGTTTGGATCCCGGGTGTGGACATGGCACCACTTGGCAAGCTGTGTTGTGGTAGGCATCCCACATAGAAAGTAGAGGAAGATAGGCACAGATGTTAGCTCAGGGCCAGTCTTCCTCAGCAAAAAGAGGAAGGTTGGCAGCAGATGTTAGCTTGGGGCTAATCTTCCTCAAAAAAAGAATTAAAAAATAAAATAAACAAGTTGGTAAATACAGTGGATGAAAGGGATTTTACCCCACCTTCTCAATATGTTTCCTTTGATTGGGTAGTAATTGTTTCTTTTGCTTTGCACAGACTCAGATTCAGTACCTCAAGCAAGTCCAGCAGCCTAGCGTTGCCCAACTGAGATCAACAATGGTAGACCCAGCGATCAACTTGTTTTTCCTAAAAATGAAAGGTGAACTGGAACAGACTAAAGACAAACTGGAACAAGCCCAAAATGAACTGAGTGCCTGGAAGTTTACGCCTGATAGGTAAACAAATCATACTCCCCAGTCAAGACTTCCCTGACAGTCCCACTACGAGAAAGCTGTGGTGGGACAGCCAAGTACTCGTTTCCACACCAAGACTCAGACTTTTTGAGCCAAAAAAGCCACATTCTTTTACTATCCAGCTTGTAATGGTTAATGTAAAACTTACCAGATGAACCTTGTGTTTCAGCTTTTTTCTCTTCCCCCTCCCCTTGCTTCAGAGGCCTGATGGCGTCGGACTATTCCGAAGAAGTGGCCACCTCCGAAAAATTCCCCTTCTAGAACATGTAGACACTTGAGAAATGTTTCTGTTTGAAGAAAATAGAGGGAGAAACACAAGTCTTAAGTCTGTGGCACACTGTGTCTTCAGACAGTTTGGAGGAATGAAAACCTAGAGATTTAAAATCATGAGTTGAACATGTAAAATTCCAGTAAAATGTAAACATGGAATATGCATCGCTCTTACCCTTGAGCATAGTGACTTAGAGACACTGTATAGCAGTTTTGCCAATAAGACTGTGGACTTCGTGCTTGTTGTTGAACTTCTGGGTCAAAACTCCAATGAGGTGAATTTTGCATTTAAAGGGTTTATTTGGTAAGAACCAACTTAATAGTCCTGAGAGAATCAAATAATAGATGTCAGTACAAGTAGTTCATATATTTACCATTTAGTTTGGGGCTCTCTGTTACTCACTTGAGCCTTCAGTCAATGTGGTTTTAATCAATGGTCTGTTCTTTGAATGGTTGCTAATGCTGTGGATACTCTCACTGAGGACTGTACAACTGGAAGGTGTGCTATCAAACTTTAGGTTAAACTGTTTGAGCGTTCTAACATTCATTTCACAATTAGACTGTATAAGGATATTGGCTGTGATGAGACTCACTGCGATATTTTTTCAGTAGTGAAATTTGCTAAATCCCCATTCCATTAACAGGCACATGTGGAAAGAGCATTGTCGTTGGTGTTAATGGGGGAATGTGTTCCTTCATTGTATTTGGGCCTTTTGTATTGCACTCTTGATATTAAATTAAATGTGCCTTGAAATAGTTGGTTTTTTTTTTTTTTAAAGTTCAAGGAATACTATGATGATTTTGTTGTACTTTTAACATTTTGATTTTGGGGGGCTGTGGAGAGCAGACTGATTTTGGAAAAATTGTTGCTGTGCTCTTCAAAGTGAAGGAAAAGGCTGTGTCTCATTTTTAAAAGACCTACTTTTTTCCAGCTGGTATCATAAAAGACAAGGAGACTTGACACTTGTTACTTTTTGACACCTTGTCCCAGGATTTTGCATTAGAAATTAACGTGGGACAGCTTCACAGGGTGCCTGCCAGAAGATTGGGGAAATATGTATTGGAACTGCGGGCTGGCCTAAGTGAGACTTTTTGTGAATTGAAAAAAAGATAGAGTGATCATTTCTAGCAAATTCATTTGATCATTTAGATAAATGAGGCATTATTGTTCTTCATGCTTCCATCCAATCCTGGAGGTGCATTTTTTTCGTCAGATCATTCTATAAGTCACCAATTGGAATTTTCCCTTGGTGATAATGGAGTCTAAGATGAGTGGAAGATAAATGCTCCAGATTGTCCCAACGGTTTAAGTGCAGTGTTAACAAGGGTGACTTAAGTTCTCTCTTAATCATTCCAATCAATTGTAAGTATCTTGTATGTTTGTGCTTTAGGGAACTGATTGTGGGGCAGAGGGTGGGTTGAAGAAGTGGTTTGTTTGACTACAGCAAGAAATCTAAAATTCTCACCACATGTGGGGGTTGGAGGGTAAGTAACGAAATCTGTTTGAAATTAGTTTATTGTGCCCGCGTTAAGGCTTTTGTATGTATTTTATGCCTTTTAAGATCACAGTAGAAATGGCTTACATATTTTTAGTAGGTCAAGAAATAATTCATAAAATGTATTATTAACAATATACTCAAATTTAGCCAGCATTTTTCTTTGCCACTTAGGTAACAGTCACTTTGAGGTCTCTAGGGTTTTTTTCTTCTTACTGTTAAAAAATTTTTCTTTAATTAATAAGATAATACATGCTCATGTGTAAAATGGAAATAGCATGAAGAAAGGTGGAGATGAAAATGAGTGACTCGTGGATGTGACCTTGCCCTTGCCCATTCTGGTCTCCAGCAGTAACCACTGTTAAATTTCTTGGATATCATCAAGATAATTCTAGGCATACGCAGTCATTTTATATGTACTGATTTTAAACAGAAGTGAACGTATATACATAAAGATGATTTGCAGCTTGGCTTTTTTTCCCCCCACTTTATCCCTTGGGCATTTTTTCCCTTTTTTAGTACATTTAGATTACTTCATTCTTAATGGTTACATAATACTTCCATTGTATCAATGAATCATAATTTACTTTAATCACCTATAAATGGACTTTTGTTCTGTAAAAAAGTCTTTAAACCAGAGAATAGCAGGTACCGTGAATACATCATTAATTTGAAACATATAGTGCTCAGTCAATACTCTGACTGGAATAATTCAATAGAACGGGTTGTGTTTTGGTGGTGGTGGGTTTTTTTTTTTTTTTAGCTTTCCTATTTTAATTTTGAGAGGGAAAGATTCCTGGAATTATCTTGGGCAGTTTGGTTGAAATATTTCATGCATATGACAATGCATATATTTTAGAGTTATTTAGAGGGCTATATTTCAGTATTTTGACAGTTTTCAGTTTGCATTGAATCATTTAGGTAATTGTGTGTACACCTCTCCAAAATGCTGTTTTCCTTCCCCTCAGTAACAAAGCAATGTTCAATGTCCATCCTTTCTTACTCTCTTGAGCTATCCTATTATATTTTCCTTGTGGGTTGATTTTAAGAGTGGATTGGGTTTTTTTTTTTATTTTAAAAAATTATTCCCAAAACAGTTACTTATAATTGAATTCTTGTCATTTTTTATGATGTGATGGACACGACACAAATTTTATATGACATAGTAAAATGATGTAAAATTACAGAATAATTTGTTTTGGTAATCACTAAATTCAGAAGTGTTAGGATTATCTTAGAACAGGCATTTAGTTATAAAAAATGATATGACTTTATAAATGAACGATTTTTTGCGTTAGAATTTGTGATACTTTATAGGAAGTTCTCAGGTCACAAATTAATGTATTGATTTTTCAGTCTTTTTTTTCTAATCTTTAGTAAATTCCTGTAAAAGGAGATTTTTCACCTGAGTTGGAAACCACTAATGCTGTATGTTTTGCAAGAAAACAAAGTTGTGGGAGCCTAGGCAGTAAAGTGGGAGGAATGCCACTACCTTTGACAGTGGTGCCCATTTCTTAACTCATTTGATTTCTAAACTCTTGTTTGGTAGAGGGTGAAGTCTGGGATTGCTGAGGGGAAAGGGGGATATCTGGAGCTACAGCAGCAGGAAACAGGGACACCAGCTAGTAAAGCTGCCATAAAAAGGGTAAAACCCCTACCACGTGCCGACTCACGGCTTTCACTCGAGGCTCCTTTGAGCAGTAGTAAGCCAGCTTTTACTGTGCCATAAATTTGTGTAAGGAAACTTAAATTACAGACTTCCGCTTAGGTTGGAACATGTGCTTATAGGTGACAGAACCTTGCAACACTGAGTCCAAGACTGAGAATCATTTATCAAGTGCTCCCATTTTAAAAGTGCTAAGGCTTATTAGGGTCAGATACATTCTTAAATAACATATTAGACAACTGAAAGCCCCACTAAAAGAAGGAAAGAATGGAAAGTGTCAGCAGAAAAAGTGTTTTAATCAGTAAGGTCATTCTGAACTTGACTGAGAAGAATATCCAGCTGTCCCTATCCAAGGCTCAGAGGTGACGGCACAGTCACGTACTTAAATTGGATCCCTTTAAAGTGATCCTGCCTTTTGTTATTGTTGAGGCTAAAGCACAAGAGTAGTTTAATTGAGAGACTATTCTTAGGGCTTAGGATGGCATTTTTGTAATTGCTGTGTATACGCATGTAGTGTCTATAATATGTTGCACTAGCACTTGGTAGTTAATTGGTTGAAAGTCTGACACGCCTAATTTGGCAAATGTTTACATATTTGCATTATTTGTGATAAGTAACCCCAGTCTTTTTTTGTGTCCTAAGGATAATCATGAATAAAATCATAACCACATATCAATATTAAATTTAAAAAAACTTACCTCACAGTTTGACACCTCAAAAGAATATATATCATATAAAAAAGTTAAATGAGGAATTAAGACAAATAGTCTTAAGGTGCTTTTTTTAAAAGCTCTCTAAAAACAATTACTGAACATGCCTCAGTACAGTAAATATTCTTGTAAGAACTGCTGAGGCATCTTTGTTAAATGCTGTTCTAGCAAGAATAAATATACTCTGATTCATGTGTATTTACAAGTACTGATTTTCCTATGTTAGCTATTTTAAAGAAGTGTACATTTGTGATTGATGTTGCATTTACCTTTTCAAAAATTTTTCTGTTCCATAAAGCCAAGTACTCTAGTATTTTACTAATATTAGTATATCCCAGGCATGTGTTAATTGGCCTTTTTCTACCTCAGATGATAATTTGTGATTAATGTAGATTTCAGAATCGATTATTAATGTAATAGAAACAAAAAGTAGCCGTTTGGGCACTTTTTGTTTAGAGTTTATTTTTGCTGCTGTATTGGCAAAATACTGAAATGGGGAAGATGGATGTGTTCCAGAAAAGAAGGTGGTAATTACAGGGAGGCATCTGCTGTGACGTAGTTATGTTCTGTATGTGTTACATCTATCACTGTAATCATTGCAAACAAAGAAGATTGTAGAGAGTTTTGTTTTCATTTTGTGATGGATGGCTCTTTCCTTTGCAGCCAAACAGGCAAAAAGTTAATGGCGAAGTGTCGAATGCTTATCCAGGAGAATCAAGAGCTTGGAAGGCAACTGTCCCAGGGCCGTATTGCACAACTTGAAGCAGAGTTGGCTTTACAGAAGAAATATAGTGAGGAGCTTAAAAGCAGTCAGGATGGTAAGGGGTTTTTTGAAAAGTTTGGTTGACTTTGCACTGGCTTTAAAAACCTGCCAGGCATGAATATTATAGATTAGATTCTGTACATGCTCATCTCTGCCAGTTGTTCTATAAAATCATGAATGAAACATTTCTAGTTGAGTCAGCAAACAAAGCCATTTAATTTTAGTGTTTTCCCCGCACTCTCCTAATTGTTTATTATGCAATTTCATAAGAAGTTTTTGTTTTTCAGGGGTGGGATTTGGTGAAAGTGTGTTGTATTACTAAGGCATTACATGGAAATCCAAATTTATATTCAGTGCTTAAAATGGGAAATATCTTCATGTAACCAATTTCTCTATGTGTAAATCTTGGAAGTATTTGACTATTTCCAGTGGTCTAAAAATATATAATTGATTGTACTATTAAGGTCCTATTTTATGAATAAGATGCAATATTTAAATTTCCTAAGACAAACCAAACTGTCTCCTGCCATCCCTTTTTTTGGCAAGTGACACTGCATCCATTTTGTTTCTCTTCTTTGTGAGGAAATTAATAGTAAGGAAAATATCCTAAGTGTAAAAATTAAACTGAGAATTAGTGTATCTGACAGTTGGTTGCAAAGAACATCAGTAGTCAAGTGATATCTTTGAAAACTACCGTTTCAAAGTGATAGTTCCTCTATTTGTACACATAGCAAATAGGAGATTTTGTATAGTGGTGACATCAAAGCCTTTTTAGAACTTAATGGACGTGTGTTTATCAATTTGCAAAGGTTATTTTCTCTGATTTTCATTCTTACGTGGAATGGTCCTTGGTTACAGCGTAGGCCTCTTTGGTGTGTTAGAGTAGAGGGCCACACTGTTGCCTGGAGCCAGACCTGCTGTGGAGCTGAGACACACTGCCTGGAGGGCGAGGAGTCGGAGCAGATGCTGTGGGCTGTGACCAGTCGTATGCGGCTAGATGATGGGAGTCCGTTTGAACTTGGTTGCTTTAATATATTTATTCCAAGCATCTGTCTTCCCCCCAAAGCAAACTTATTCTCGTATGGCTATTTTAAAATTCCAGGCAAAATTTTAAAATATTTTGTGATTTTAGAATTATATTTGTTCACTTAAACATTTATTGACAGCCTGGCTTTGTGGCAGGCACTAAGAAATAGTTTAAAATATGTTACAAGAAATATTAAAGTAGGTTTGACTCTCCTTTGCACAGAACTGAATGACTTCATCATCCAGCTTGACGAAGAAGTAGAGGGTATGCAGAGTACCATTCTAGTTCTTCAGCAGCAACTGAGGGAGACACGCCAGCAGTTGGCTCAGTACCAACAGCAGCAGTCTCAAGCCCCAGCCCCAAGTACCAGCAGGACTACATCTTCTGAGCCCGTAGGACAGGCAGAGGCCGCAGGTAAAGACTGCAGTCGTCTGGCCAATGGACCAAGTAATGGCAGTTCCTCCCGGCAGAGGACGTCTGGGTCTGGATTTCACAGGGAGGGGGACACAACCGAAGATGACTTTCCTTCTTCTCCAGGGAATGGTAATAAGGCCTCCAACACCTCGGAGGAGAGAACTGGCAGAGGAGGTAGTAGTTACGTAAACCAACTCAGTGCGGGTTATGAAAGTGTAGACTCTCCCACGGGCAGTGAAAACTCTCTCACACAGCACTCCAATGACACAGACTCCAACCACGACCCTCACGAGGAGAAGCCGGTGAGTGGGAAAGGTAACCGAACTGCGGGTTCCCGCCACGTGCAGAATGGCTTGGACTCAAGTGTAAATGTACAGGGTTCAGTTTTGTAATATTTTTTCCAGCAAATTTTTATACAGTGTCATTTAATTTGGGAGAGGATACTGTCCAGAAAATTAACGCATACTTTTGTCACAATTTGCCTTTTTTGTGGGTGTGTGTTTTTCTTTTTTTTTTTTTTTCCTTGCTTCAATACCTCTGCCACTTTGGAAATTGTAATAGTTAATTACTTTGAATGTTGCTAAAAGGACATTTTGTGTAGGGTCAAGTTATTTTTATATGAGTTAATGTGAAGTTGTAAATGGAAATCCTTCCTTAAAGTATAACACGATGATGTCTATAAATCTGTGTCTCTCCTAGAGCCTGTGCTGTGTACAGGCATCCTACTCGTGCTGTTCTCTTAGACTCGCGCACCATTCAGACTTGTTAGAGTAGATGTGGGTGTATGACTGCCAAGTTTGCCCAGTACAGTAGTTTTATCACTAAAAGTTGGACTTGTTGATGGAGTCCTCTAGTAGTTTCAGTGTTAGATACAGTTTTTTCCACCATACATCTGTGCATTTTCTCTTTAGGTGACTGAATGTTTAAGAAATTTGTGTGCATAGTTACTCAGTTTTTATGAACTGTTGTATCCTGTTAATGCCTATTGCTCTGTGACTCCAGTATATCTTACCTGTACTGACCAAACCTAAATAAAGATTTTTATTGTAACTCCTTGCACGAGTTGTTGTTGTTTTGGTTAGTGTGTTTAGCGTTTGCCATTCGTTTTCTTTGGATTGCTGGATTTCTGCTCATTACCCTTCAGCACACCGCAAAGGTGAGCTTAGGTCTATGCATCAGTTTTAATCGTGCACTTAAGTTTTTTTTTAATTTATGCCATGTTTTGCAAAATGAACTTGGAGTTTAGGGCTATACTTTAAATTCATTTTCCTGACTTGTAAAAATAATTGTTAGAAAATATTCAAAAATACAGAAAAACATAAAGAAGGAAATAGTTACCTAACTCTTTGTTCGGTTTTAATTGAAAAGCAGAGTTTGTTTTTCTGAAATGATTTCAGCTGATTGGGTAGTTCTGGTAATGAGGGTACCTGTGCAGCCAGTGATGTTTGTTTTAAAACATGGCCACTGCTGCTGCTTTGTACTCAGAGCATGTCTGCTAATGCTACCTAGGAAGGCTGTGGCTGTTAGGATGAAGGAGAAAATGTTCTTAAGATGGAAGACTCAGGTTTGCTTCATTTTCTGCCATTTTAAACACTTAACTCTCAAGGTCTGTGGTCTTGAAGGGCTTTAGAATCTCGAGGTTTTCATACGTGTGGTTGAGATGAGGTGATTTTTGCTGAAAGCATAATACTTTGATATATTACTTATAATCAAGGAACCTCAGAGGTGGAGTTATGACTCTTAAAACTGACGTACAACTTATTTGAAAATAACTCCAGTGTTTTGGCTTGTCCAACTGGCATACAAGTATATCTGGTCGTCAGTGGTATATTTAAAATACTGCACTTCCTATCTTTTGATTAACTTTTTGTACAGTATTAAATCCTACACAATTTTAAATAAATTTGCTTATGGAAAACATTTTGGTGTGTACTAAAATACTAAATAATATTCTGTTGATTTATTGATTTGGCTTTGGTTTTTGATATGTACGTGCTTTTAACTTGCCCAGGTCAAACAAAAATGTAATTTGTCTTTTGGTGTTATGTAATCATTGGTGTGCAATAAGAAATCAGTTTTTAAGTGGTGATATAATTTCATGACTGAATTTAATATATCCCTATTCTGCGTCATTGCCAGTCTTCATGATTCTGTTGAGTTTGTACTGATCGGTGAATAACTTGGGCAGGGGGAGCTTGACACTGTGCAGTCAGTAGGCTTCATTTCTGGAATTGGATGCTTTATTTGCTGGTACGACTGTGATAGGAGAGGTGCTGAGTCATACTCCAGATTGAGAGTGACCTCTGGAACTGATGGGTTTGAATCCTGGATTTACCGCTTACCTGCTTCACGGCTTGGGCAAACCACTTTATCCCTCTGTGGCTCTGTTTTTCCCTGTAAAGGGCATTAAATGGGTTAAAGCATGGGAAGTGCTTACAGCAGTGCCAGGCTCATAGTGACTGCTCAGTAAACGTTAGCCATTACTGCTGCCTGGAAGTGAAGTTCCAGTCCTGATGACAGACCATCTCCCTGGGTCAAACCACTCCAAGTGTAAATTTTTATCGTTTGGCTAGTTTCCACTGAAAGAGAAAAGATAGCTTTAATTAAACGGACTGTGATGTCTTCAATGTCAAAGTGCAAAGCTGCCTCTGATTACTTCCTGTCTCTGTAAAAAGTGTATTACTTCTTAAGTGGGACAAGTAGGAGATGACTCCTGAAAAAAGAAACCCAGCATTTGGCAAAAGCTTGAGGAGTACTTCCTGAGATGGCTAGTTTTAAGGGCAGTCAACTTGGATAAAGCCCAAGGTTAGTAAGAAAGTTTCAATGCCTCTACTTCAGCATTATTCCAGAGAGAGTTGTACCATGAAGGTAGTAAAAAATGCCTTAACCATTTCTTGACATCCATTGAGTACTTAGATGCCAGAAACCGACAGGTATTTTATATGCATTACTGTTCTCATTATCACTCCATGTGATGGTCACTTGTTAGCCCCATTTACAGAACAGGAAGTGGGCTTCAAAGGGTAAGTCAGTGCTGGAGCTGCCCTCTAGGTTGCAGTTGTTAAAGGTCCGCAGGCAACACCCAGTACCCACCTCAAAGCTGGCAGCCGAACCACATCTGATTCCAAGAGCCTGGGCTCGGCACCGTGTCATTCTGCCTCCTTTCATCCTCTCGAAGACGAGGAAGAAATGTTCTGAGCTGCTGCAGATGGCATTTCACCAGCAGTCTGGCTGCTGTGCCAAAAACGTACAAGTTGGAAACAATCACGTGAAATGGCAATGCAGTGATGGGAAAAAAGCAAATTAGCAACATTTTAGGTATATGGTTCAAGATGCTGGCTAAGCTGAGAGGGGTAGTTAAGAATCATGTCCTAGAAGTGGTTAATTTGGCCTTTGACGCAAACGGTGTCAGTTTGTGCACAAGAGGAATGAGAACATTAGGCAAAGTCCTGGCATTAGTGGAGGATGTACCAGTTGCCATCAATTCACATAAGTTTCAGTGGATGCTACTGCTAGGAAGATTATAGTGAGAACAGAAATGTGTAAGTGCTTGTCACAGGGCTCACTAGATAGTTCCCTTGGCCTCTCAGCTGTATTTGATGCAATTGGCCACTCTGGTTTCTGGGACACTTGGAAACAATGCCAAGCCATTCTTCGTGACAGTGTTCTCTCACGTCTTCCTTTGATTTCATTAATAGTAGTTGTCCCCTGTACCCAATCATTGCCAATGTCTCTGATGACACATTCATGGGACTTCATTTATTCCCGTGGTTATAATTAACACTTTGTACAACCTTGGATAATGTCATTACCTTTGATCTGGTCCCATCCTGGGGGAGCTGTGCCAAGGGAGTGTTGGCCACCCATGTTGTAAGCACCACAAACTCCAGCTGTGGCAAGTCCACTTGGTGATGGACTGACTGCTCCTGCAGACCAACGAGGGAGTCTGCCACCCGGCTGGCTGGTGAATTCTGCCTGGCTCAAATCCACGCTGGACGCCTGCAACGCTGTGAAACAACCAAGAAGAGTGGCAAGGCTGCTTCAGGAGAAACTGGCTCAGGAGCACTCCTGTAACGGGGGCCCCTCCTCCGCACTAGAGATTATGGGGGCTACGCAGCCACTCACTCACCAGCCCACGCAGCATATGATCCTAGAAGCAGATGTACTTTTAGAAATGATTCTTTTCCTCTTCTTTCGGCTATTCATTGTTCACAGTCCCCATCTGGCCTGTACATAGCTTTGAGTAGATAGTGAAGAACAGTGGTAATGAAGACTCTGGCCCAGAGAACAGGTGCCGTGTGGCCACACAACGAAAGCAAGCAGTACTCTCAATTTTTCCTATTAAGTTGGTTCTGGACAGAGCCTCCAGGTCGGAAACACGTGAATACGTTTCTTGCATCCAGAAGGATATATTCATATTCATCCAGTGTTAGGCACTGGGCATAACAAATGTATTAGTATTCATTCATATTTAATGCCTCTAATGTGCTAGGAGCTGTGCATAAAGCAGTACAAGATTGTCTTGCGAAGCTTATACAGTCTTAGATAGTAGAGGAGACAGATGAAACTAGGAATTTTAACACATGGTAAGTAGAAAGATAGGGAGAAGATACCAAGGGGCACCAAATGTGGGAGATAGGAAGGCTTCCTGGAGGAGGTGATGTCTAAGAGGAGTGCTACAAAGGGTAGGTTGGTTAACAGAAGACAGTTAACACTGCTCAGTGAGATTTTGAATAGAGGAGAAACAATAAAGGCTGGAAAAGGTGGCTGGGATGAGTTCAGATGTGTTCAATTTGCTGTGCTTGTGGGAGATTTTAATGGAGAGGGCCTGTCTGCGCAGGAGACAACTAGGTTAGAGAGATTTCAGTGTTGTCAGTCTATAGGTGGTAACTGAAGCCAGGGCAGTGACTGGTATTACCCCGGTGCTGGGGCAGAGTAAGAACCTTGGGAGATATATTAAGGGGCAGTCGAAGGAAGTCCATGAAGGAGACTAAGGGGTGGTCAGAGATATAAGGGGACTTTACATCTAGAATAGAGCATGAAGCTTAGGAACAAGTGTGTGAAATTCCTTGGATTCTCGTGTTTCGGGACAGGGAACACGTTCTAGACAGAAGACGCTTAGAGTGTGCTGCTGAGTTCTTAGGGAGCATTGCTGACCCCATCACTATGCCAGACCCAAAGGGCTTCTCCCCAAGGAAACAGTTATCCAGGCTTTTCGAAACTTCTCTATCAGCCCACCGACGGGGCCTGTGCTCTAGCCATCTTCTCTGCTGTCTGTGGCCCATCCACAAATCTCTGCCAAGTCCTAATGCAGGTTCCCAGGACCTAACGAGTTTTCAATCTACTTGAAAGCTCTTCAGGAGGATTCCCCAGGCTTGTCAACCTTGTCCACACAACCTGGCGATACAGCTCTCTTGTTCCAGTGTTCTTCTCAACAAGCTGCATGCCTGCCTAGAAACCCTTTCCCTCCTAGCATATTAGGTTGTTTCTCTTTGATTTACTGAACATCTAAAAATCTTCGCTTCCTGCCAGGAAGTGAGCCCGGATGAATCAGGATGTTTCAGTTGCATGCAACAGAACAGCCTACCTAACTCAAAATGGCTTAAACAAATAAGGAAAATTGATCTCACAGAGTTGGAAGACCAGAGGTTGAATGGACACCACGGTTATCCTCAAAGATGTCCTCAAAGACCGTAGTTCTTTCCATCTCTGTTCTGTTGTCCTCAATGTGTTGGCCTTACAGTCATGCTGGCTCACCTCATGCTGAAAAGGTGGGTGCAGCAGTTCTAACCCTCACACCAAGACACCACACCGTCCAAAGGGAGAAAGGATCCAACTTCTCTGTATCTCTTAGAAGTGATATATACCTTCCCAGAGCCACCCAGCAAGCTTCCCTTCACCTTTTGTGGCCAAGACTGGGTCACGTGTCCATTCTGAAACCATTGGCCAGGACTAAGACTAATTATTTGGAGTCAAATGGACGTTGAGAATGGATCACTGTAACTGTTTCCAGGGAAAGAGGTGGAAAGTATTGTCTGGTCTTTTTTTTATAAAGGAATCTTTTTTTTTTTAAGGAAGATTAGCCCTGAGCTGACATCTGCTGCCAATCCTCCTCTTTTTGCTGAGGAAAACTGGCCCTGAGGTCACATCCGTGCCCATCTGCCTCTACTTTATATGTGGGACGCCCACCACAGCATGGCTTGCCAAGCAGTGCCATGTCTGCACCAGGGATCTGAACCGGCAAACCCCAGGCCACCCAAGTGGAACGTGTGTTAACCTCTGCGCCACCTGGCGCCCTCCTCTATTCTAAATAGTGATGAAATTCCAGCCGTCACTGATCACCCCACCCAGGTGTTTACCCTTTACACAAACACACCTTACCAATATTGGTAATTGATGATTGTTCAATGTTAATTATTATTCAAACTTATGTAAGACTCCATACCTGTGGCTGACTCTAGCCTCTCTGTATGGGGCCTCCTGCAGCTCTTGGCGACTGTTAGAGCTCTTGAATAATATCATGAAAATTCACTAACATTTATTTGATAAGCATTAATGAAGTCTCTACTATGTACATGACACTGTTCTAGATGCTAGAGAGAATAAGACAGAGCAAGACTATGGGGTGTGTCCGGGGAAAACAGCCAGAACTGAGGCTGGAAGGGGACTGGGGCCAGGTCGTGAGGTTCCCAGAGCGCTCTGAAAGATGCTGAACTCTGCCCAGAAGGGGACAGGAAGTTTTAAGGGTTTTAAACAGAAGAGTGACCCAACTTGTTATTACAGCTCTTCTCCTTTCAGCTTGTCCAAACTGTCAAGCACAGGAAACCTCTGGATCGCTGGGACACGACGACACTCAGGCTTCCCCGCACAGCCACCGCTAGAGCTGAGCTCCCAGGACAAGAAAGGCACGTGGTGCCAACCGCACGGAAGGGCGCGGAGTCCTCCCGGGGGTGTGCACCGTGGAGAACAGAGTGAACCCCTAAGCGAGTGAATGATGCTAGGCGCCCAGGCAAGAAGCAGAGGAACTTCGGAAGCCCCGAGGGCAAAGGCACCCATGAGAGAGCCCGCAGGCCTGCAGGGGCCGCGTTCGCTCCCGACACTCTCGCCCCGGGAACTCGAGGCCGCGGCCGAACACGGGACATTCTTCTGTCCCCCCCCCCACTTTTCACTGCTCCAAAAAACATCAAGTTCAAAAAAATCCAACTCTCTCCCAAAACAAAAACATCAGGACAGAAGGTACCACACCGGGGGACTCAGATGACGCTCTGAGACGGTGGCGGGACGTGCCTGTCTTAGTCCCCGGTCCGCGGCGCCGCCCTCTGCCCGCGGCCCCGGCGCCCGCGCCTGGCCCCGCCCCCGCGCCTGCGCACCGGCGTCCGCGGAGGCGGTGGGCGGGGCGGCTCCGCCCCCTGTCCGCCCGCGGCCCGGCGGGGCTCTGCCTCACTCGCTAGCGACGCGGGGCCGACAGCAGCACGAGAAGCAGTCGGGCGGCAGGATGAGTGCAGGCTCAGACCCCGTGGTCATCGTCTCGGCGGCGCGGACCATCATTGGTGAGTGGCCGGCGGGCCTGGCGCGGGGTCTGAGCCGCGGGCCCGGCCTGGCCGCGGGGACCCTGGGACCCCTGGGGCCCCTGGGATCCCCGGAACCCGACGCCTCGGGCCTCCTCAAACCTGCGGGACAGCCCCGCCCCTTCCTCACCCGTTCAGACCCTCTCCGTTCCGCGTGCTCTGATTGGCTGCCCCTGTTGAGCCACCGCGCCGCCCGACTCTCCCATTGGCTGGCAGAGAGAGGCGCTCTCTCGCGAGGCCCCTGATTGGCCAGCTCGGTGGGGCGCCACCTCAGCCGTGTGGCCGCCGCGGCCGGGCGGCTGGGTGGTCCGAGCGGTGGCGCTCGGAGGGGTTGCGCTGGTAGAACCAGATTAGAATTGCCTCCATCTCCTCAGTGCTGTGATCATTTCAAAGCCCGTGCGGGCGCGGGAGGGTCGCCCCCTTTGTTAGGGAAGCGTGGGCTGCGCCCGTCCGCTGGGACTTGGGGAATAGATGGGCGGGTTTCCCGCGGGTCCGTGGCCTCCAGGCGCGCTCTGGGGGCCCCGGGCCCGGGTCTCGGCTGCTGCGAGTCAGCTGCTCGGTCCGCTCTGCACCCCTGCGAGCTGCGCGGGCGCCTGGGCGGGGGTATCCCTCTTCCTCTGTCGCCTTCCCTTCTGTCCTAGGCTCCTTCAATGGTGCCTTGTCCACCGTGCCCGTCCATGACTTGGGCTCGACTGTCATCAAAGAAGTCCTGAAGAGGGCCGCCGTGGCCCCCGAAGACGTGTCAGAGGTCATCTTTGGACACGTTTTGGCAGCAGGTAACTGGTCGGTGACCTGGACAGAGATGAGGTTTCTCAGAAGCAGCCCATCACCAAACGCACACGCGGAAACTTGTGTTCTTGCGGAACCTAGACCGCCGTCCTCCACTGCTTCCCATGTCTAGACGCAGGGCCAGCCAGGCACGTGGCAGAGTCTGCACCGCCCTCCCTGTTTCCCTAGGGATCACACATTCACGAAGTGTCCCGAATTCCTCCTTTGTGCCTCGCCCTGTGCTAGGTGCTGGGGATGGGGCTCCATAGCACCCGGAGGCCCTCGCCCCATAAGGCTCACTTCTCGTGAGCTGGTAAGGTAGGTGGCACTTCAGGCTATCACTCCCTGGGTGGGCATAGGTGAGTCACCAGAGTGCCCGAGTCCCACTTCTGAGTCACACTGGGTTTATGGACTATCGATCTCTGATAATTCCTAATTAGTTATTAATAACTAGTTTCATGCTCACTCAGAGGCATAAATTCTGATTATTCATAGTGACAGTTGGTAATGCTCACTTATAACTTACTCTTGTCCTTACCCTATCTGAGACCTGGCCCATTTTTGTGTGTCGTTATTTTTTAGTTGTGTAGTTGCTCTTCCTCATTTTCCTTTCTCAACTTGTCCTTCTGGACATTAAGGTCAAAGCATGCCACTTTCTTGTGACTCTCCAAGGCTTTAAAACATGAGAAACACGCTCAGACCGGCGGCTGCCTCGGGCGGCCTCTCCTTTCTTCCTTCTCACATCCATAGCTCAGACTTAGTCTGTGGCCCCAGGGGGCTCCACCTCTGGTTTCTCTGTTATCTCTTCAACATCTCACCTCTACAGTATCTCCACATAATTGTAAGAAATATCATAGCTCTGTTTATTGAGGGCCTGCTAAGTGTTGGGCCTTTATAGCACTGTGTTGACTTCTCTCTGATCCTCTCAGTAAGTCTATTGCATCATATTATCTCCACTTTACAAAGAAGTAAGTGAGGTTTTCAGAGGTCAGGTCACTTATCCAAGGTCACAGGTTGAACTGGAGCTAGCACTTGAACCCACATCTGTCCTCAGGTGTTCAGGTGCCCTCCACAATCATGTAACAATATTCACTGACCCCTGCTGTGCACCAGGCACTCTTCTGTCAGTTAGGGATAAGCAATGTTCATATCAGATAGAAATCCTCGTTCTCATGGAGCTCATATTCTGCTAAATGCAGGAGTATTGATTAATCATGTTCAGCACTCATTTCTCAACTCTAAGTACCTGAAGATGGGGATTATGAATATATACATAAAATTTTTATAAAGGAATTATTTACTTAAATGCATATGTAATTCACAGTAGCTTAAAAAGCAGGAACCTTGAGGGGCCAGCCCAGTGGCACAGTGGTTGAGTTTGCGTTCTCCACTTCAGCGGCCTGGGGTTCACGGGTTCCAATCCCGGGTGCAGACCTACACACTGCTCATCAAGCCATGTGGTGGTGGCATCCCACATACAAAACAGAGGAAGATTGGCACAGATGTTAGCTCTGCAAATCTCCCTATTTTTCCTTGTAATCCCGGGCCACTGAAGCAGAGCGTGTGAACTCAACCACTATGCCACCAGGCTGCCCCCCAAAGAAGTGATTCTTATCAGAGGATTTCATATGTAAACAACCCTTTACCTTCCCAGGGGTCGTAAGCCACGATCATGGAAGCAATAGCCCTAGTTAGAAACATGAACAATGCCCAAGTTCTGCCCCGTGTGTATGAGGGAGTGTGTGCTTTTCCACATCCTATTGAAAGATCAAGAGGACAGTTCCTTCTTAAGGTATTCATAGCTTCTTTGTGGAGAAGAGAGCTTATATCCATAAAATATCTGTAGAACTGCACAAGAGAGTATGTATTCA
The DNA here is from genome assembly GCF_021613505.1 of Equus quagga. Taxonomy (NCBI): domain Eukaryota; kingdom Metazoa; phylum Chordata; class Mammalia; order Perissodactyla; family Equidae; genus Equus; species Equus quagga. Next base: position 8,384,385 of record NC_060274.1, on the reverse strand, counting down.
AAGGTTAGACTGTGATATGTAGAGAGTACACCTGCCTTTTCGCCTCTCGTGGGAACGTGGCTTGGCTGAGTAGTGGCAGGAGACCCAGTTGGCAGTCTCCGGATTTTGTGTGTACTTGCTGTTTTTCTCGTTGGTTGCTCAGAGGCCTCTGTGTTTCTTCTTCCAGGTTGCGGGCAGAATCCTGTTCGACAAGCCAGTATGGGTGCAGGGATCCCCTACTCTGTTCCAGCTTGGAGCTGCCAAATGATCTGTGGGTCAGGCCTGAAAGCTGTGTGCCTTGCAGCCCAGTCGATAGCAATCGGAGACTCCAGCATCGTGGTTGCAGGAGGCATGGAAAGTATGAGCAAGGTAAGGCCTCTGAAGAGATGGCTGTCCCTGACCTCTTGCTGATAAACTCATGTCCCTGCCATCGTGGAGTTAATTGACGCATATCAGAGCTGGAGCCCAACAGTAAGCAAATCAACGGAAAATGGGTTCAACTTTGATCCCTACCTGAAGGTTAATTATTCTTCAAAGTGGATGAGAAATCCAGGTTGAAGAAAAAGCCTGTCAACCAGTGTGATTGGAACACAATATATTTTTTTGAAAATGTTACCAAAGTGTAAAATATTTTCTGAACTAAACCTATATAGCATTAGTTGCTTGATATCCTTGGTCTTAAATTTCTTTCTTTTTGTGAAGAAAAGTCAAAAACAGATGTTGCCAGTTACCTTCCTGCACATGGCAAGGGACCTAGGGACCAAATTTGGTTGACCTTTTGGGGGTGTAGAACATGGGAAAGAGGACCACTGAGTGGTGCCCTTCTCCAGTAGGTTTGCCAGGTGCAGTCTGTTTCACCAAGTTCCAGCCCTCAAATTGGCACAGTGGTGGAAAGGAAAAACTATATGCCCTGCTTCCTACAGGCAGTGCAGGGTCTGAGCGGGGGATGCCCTAGGCAGAGGCAGTCCAGCCCAGCCTTTGCTGAGGCCCAGGAAGAGGTAGGCTGAAGGTGGCACACACTTCAGAGTGACACTGATGGGACCACACTGCTATCTCTGTGGTTCTTTATGAGGTGTTTTCATACATGCAGTCACAACAGCCCTTACGGGGTAGATGGCATCATTCCAAACTTATAAGTTAGGAGACTGAGGCCCAGAGCCAGGATTCGAGTACAGATCTTGTGACTCCAAGACTTTCCATTCTATTATAGCTGCTATTGAATTGGTAGGAGTTAAGAGGACCCCCTACCGAGAAATCACTCCCATCATTTAATTAGGCAACCTGGTTACTCTCACTATAGGCATTATGTCTCCCATCAAAATAAGTAGCACATTGTTATCATCACTTAAGGCCTTAGATGAACTCTTCATTTAACAGGTAACAAGTCGCCTCTTTGGAAAGAATAAATGAAATTCTTAAGGAAGTAAGACACAGAATGGATAGGTCTGATGAAAAATGGAAATAGGTAGGGAGGAGAGTAACAGGTTCCCAAGAGTAGGCAGGGTGGAGTAGTCAGCTGACTCCGGGGCCCCAGGCCCTGGGCCCTGGGTGAGGAGGAGGAGGATGGGCCAGAACTGCGGAGTCACAAGGGGGGCTAGGCGAAGACTGAGGAACCACTGGATCATTTCAGTGGGAACATAAGGAGAGGGCTGGTTACATCCAAGCCTAAATCCATTTGTCTTTCTTGTTTCCAGGCTCCTCACTTGGTTCACTTGAGGACAGGAGTCAAGATGGGGGAAACGCCACTCACTGACAGTATCCTCTGCGACGGGCTTACAGATGCATTTCACAACTATCATATGGGCATTACAGGTAAGGCAGATATAGCGGAAAACATACGGACTGTAAAAAGGTTAGAAAGGTCAGATAATAATCCGCTTTGCGGGGCTTTCCTCTTCAAGGGCAGCAACCAGGTCCTGATCATTTTGTATCCCTGATGACAGAGACAGTTCCCCTTTGATGAATGAAATGAGGAAATAGCCCCTCTCTCCTTTGTGACTCCTTGATTATCAGGGAATGTTAGAGGTGGGAAGCACCTCAGAGTTCTTCTGTATCCATCTCTCGTTTGACCACGTGAAGAAACCAGAGCCCACAAATAGTGGTTTTGTGGCAGAGGCAATGTCAGAGATAAACTAGTATTTCTGGTACCCAGCTGTATTCTTTGCATTACACAATCAGGACTTCATTAGGCATCCATCTGGAAAGCTCCTGTGGTCTAGGTTTACTGGGAAAGCAACTGGAAAATTGAAAGAACTTATGTCTTTACTGCATGTAAATGTAAAACTTAAGAACAGAAGGGACATTTAATTTTAGAGTTAAGCATCTTGCTCAAATGCGTGTGGCAATGGCTTTGCTCCTATGGGGAATAAAAACCATATGAAAAGGATGGGGGGGGAAGGGCAAGATTCCAAGCCGAGGGAACAGTGTGGGCAAATGCAGGGAGGGAGGGAAGAGCTTGGAGATGTGGGAACAGTGAGAAGCTCAAGGCATCTCCATCACTGTGTGAGTGAGATCCGCAGCAGAGAAGGCTGGAGATTGTGGGCAGACCACGGAAGGTGCTGTGTGCCGTACCAGGGTCTTACTTGTCATAGCTCTAGGGCAGTTTGTCAGAGTGTGGGTCCAACTAACTGTCTCGGCATCACCACAGATGGTCATGAAAAATTCAGCTCTCAAGGCTTTTCCAAGATGTATGGGCTGAATTTTGTCCTTCCAAAATTTGCATGTTGAAGCCTTAACCCCCAGGACCTCCGAATGTGACTGTATTTGGAGTTAAGGCCTTTTAAGGGGTAATTGAGTTAAAATGAGATCTCTAATGTGGGCCCTAATGCAATCTGACTGGTGTGCTTATAAGAAGAGGAAGAGACACCAGAGATGTGGGCACAGAAGAAAGACCGTGTGAGGACACAGTGAGAAGGTGGCCACAGAGAGAGACCTGAGGAGCAAACAAACCTGCTGACACCTTGATCTTGGACTTCTATCCTCCAGAACTATGAGAAAATAAATTCCTGTTGCTTAAAAGAAAAGATAGTGGCTCAGGCCATGATGTAGTAATTAGTGAAGACCAGACCTCCTACTAGAAACGAGTACAAAACTGGTCAAAATATATCAAGCAACTGTTTTCACATGTCAACCAACAATCATGTAAAGCTGAGATTCTTGAACAAAGGGAAAGCCCCACTCTCACGGGCTTTCTCCCTGGGGGAACTGTGGCCACAGTGACCTGGGGAGGCAGAGATTGGAGTTTGGAGCTGCTGAGATGCTTGGAGTTTGTGGGGTGGGGTACTGGAGAGAAGAGCTGCAAAGAAGAGGAGCTCCACCAATCTGCTGTGGGGTCCCCATAAGTCTTTGGTCCTATACTTCACTGTGCACATGCAGGGTAACACCCCACAAAACTTAGAAGAAAACAGGGCTAGGGAGCTGTGAATCAAATGGAGATTTCCTAGATTGCTGGGAGACATAGGAGTTCTGACCAACCAGAGTGAGACCTTACTGAACCCACTGGACAAACTCAATATACTTGCTAAACCACTGGGACAAAACTCTATACTTGCTAAAGATAATAAAATCCAGATGTTCAACAATATAGCAACTGTAATGTCCAGCATGCAGTAAGAAATTTCTAGACATTCAAAGAGATAGGAAAATGTATCCTATAACCAGGAAGGGGATGGAAATCAGTCAATAGAATCTGACCCCTACAATGATAGATAGTGGAATTAGAAGACAAGGATTTTAAAGGTGCTATTTTACCTATGTTTAAGGATATAAAGGAAAACATGACTGTAGTGGAGGAACAGATGGGGGAAATCTTAGCAGTAAAAGGGAAAATATGGACAAGAACAAAATGAACATTAGAACTGCAAAATCCACGATCTGAAATGAAAAATTCACTGGAAGGCCTACACAGGAAATTGGGGACAGAAGAAAGGGCCAGTGAATTTAAAGATAGAGCAATATATATACAACCTGAAGAACACAGAAAAAATAAACAGCGCCTCGCCTCAGTGACCTGTGGAACAAAATAAACTGGACAACATGGGTGGAATAGGAGTCAGAAGAGAGAACGAGGCAGGAAAAAATATTGAAGAAATAATGGCTGAAAGTTTCCCAAATCTCATGAAAAAGGAAGTTCAAACACCAAGAAGGTTAAGAAAGAAGCTGCACCTAGGGAAACTGCAGTAAAACTACTGAAAAAGAAAACTAAACGTAAAAATATTTGGAAATCAACCAGAAAAAAACTACATATTTATGGGCAAGGGAACAACAATATGAATGACAGATAACTCATCGAAGACAGTGAAAGCCAGGGGACAAAAGTACTGAAAGAAATTGTCGACCCAGAATTCCACATCACGTCAACACGTCCTTCAAGAATTAGAGTGAAATAAAGACCATTTTTAGATTAAAAAAAAATGAATCTGTTGCCAGCACACCTACACTACAAGAAATGCTAAAGGAAGTTCCCGAGACTGGAGGGAACTGACACCAGATGAAAACTTGGATCTGCAGGAAGAAATGAGGAGCACCACAAATCATAACTATGCGGGTAAATAGAAAAGGTGGTCTTTTTTTTCTCTTAATTTCTTTAAAACATATGGCCGTGTAGAGCAACAACATAGCCCTGTATTGTAGGGTTTCCAACATATGTGGTTGTATTGGCACTAAGGATGGGGGAGATAGAACTATATTGTCACAAGGGTCTTAGATTGTATGTGAAGAGGTACAGTATTAACTCTAAGCAGACTGTGATAAGGGTACATATTGTAATCCCACAGTCACTAAAAAATGTGCAGAGTTATAGCCTTAGTACAATCCTATCATAATTGCAGCAGACTTTTTCTTAGAAACTGACAAGTTGATTCTAAAATTTATATGGAAATGCAAAGAACCTAGAATAGCCAAAACAATTTTGACAAAACAGAAAATAGGACTTAGGCTATCTGATTTTAACACTTAGCATAAAGCTATAGTACTCAAAACTGTGGTTTTGGCCTAAGGATAGGCAGGTGGACCAGTGGAACAGAGTGCAGAGCTCAGAAACAGACCCAAACTGAAATACTGATTTTCAACAGAAGTACCAATGTGATGAAATGGGGAAAGGAAAGCCTCTGATGTTTGTTTGCTTTATTATCTTTTTCTTTAAAAGCTGAAAATGTAGCCAAAAAATGGCAAGTGAGTAGAGAAGAACAGGACAAGCTTGCAGTTCTGTCCCAGAACAGGACAGAGAATGCACAGAAAGCCGGCCATTTTGACAAAGAGATTGTACCAGTTTTTGTATCTTCCAGAAAAGGTGGGTATATACATCATAATGCTTTAAACATCAACGTGGCTATTTATAGGTAAGGGTAATATCCAAAAGGATAATATATAGGAATGTTTATAAATTGTCTCAGTTATGGCTTTCAGGTTGCAAAGAAAAGCCATGTCCTGGATACATCTGAATATGGGGCAGGGGGTGTTTATGGGGTGAGGGGAAGCCGTGTCAGCATTTAGACTCTTGGTCCCAGAGTGCCCTCATGGCTATGTGGGTGCAGCTGGTCTCGAGAAACTGGAGCGTCGGCTCACGGTTGTTAGGAGGCAGCGGCTGACCTTTTGCCCCTACAGGCTACATCTCCTCAGAAGTGAACATCCATCACCTCCTGTGGCTTCCGTGTGCATTTCCTATTTCTTGAGGGTAGATCTTTGGGGTCACGTTGCCATTGTGTAAAATGGAGTGTCCCAGTCAAGTTCTGTTACTGGTCCCTGACATCTGTGTCCAGTCCCTATGAGATTGGCTTTGACTCTCCCCCATCCAGCCAGTTGTCACCAGCCAAGTCCTTGGCCCCAAACCATAGCAGCCTTCCTCACACAGGGCTGTGAATATGGGAAACGCTCCAAGTCTCATGGAGACAGCGCTCATAAAAGATTTTAACATACGATTTTTGTGTGTACTTTCCTCCTGTTGGAATGAAAATATTTTTTAATAAACCTTTCTCCAAATATGAATCCTTGTATTGTATCTGAGGAATCCACCATTCCTAGCTCATTGACTGCCATCTCTGTACTTATCTTGGGTAATTGATTTTCCTTTTTTAGGTCGTATTGAAGTTAAAACAGATGAGTTTCCTCGCCATGGGAGCAACCTAGAAGCTGTGTCTAAGCTGAAGCCTTACTTTCTCACCGATGGCACAGGAACAGTCACTGCAGCTAATGCTTCAGGTCAGGCTTTCGGAAGGGCAGTGGGAGGCGTACCATCTTCTGTGTCTACCAAGTTTATGCCTTCTTTCATTCCATTTTTTACTTATACGCAAATTATTCTAAAACCTTGTCTTAGTTGCTTTAGGGAAAAACGTAGTTTCTCCATATCTGATTACTGACTGAACCTATATAGACACTGAAAGAGTGGATTTGGTTTCCCAGCGTCCTAACAAGACATATGGATGAAAAAGCAAATTAGGAACCCACAAGTTTATCTACCACCTTTCTACTTTTCCAAAACCAAGTTCCCAATACCTCCTGTGCCATCTGGATTATTTCTTCCATTTCTTTTCATTAATCTCCCCTCCCCCACTGCTTTAATCTTTCCACGCCTTCTCCCATTAGAATGTTCTGGGGTCAATTATGTCATATTGCCAAACTTACCATTTGTAATTACACTGTTTTCTGAACTATGGCAAATGGCTTTGCCAAGATGTTAAGCATAATTTAACCCACATCTTCAGGTGTTACAAAGTAGACATAGATACCTAAGTGAAGTTAATGAACATTTTTTTAGAAATCAAGACATTCGTATTTTACAGGAATAAATGATGGTGCTGCAGCTGTGGTTCTTATGAAGAAGTCTGAAGCTGATAATCGTGGGCTTACCCCTTTAGCACAGATAGTTTCCTGGTCACAAGCAGGCGTGGAGCCTTCCATTATGGGAATAGGACCAATTCCAGCAATAAAGCAAGCTGTGAGTTTAATCCTGAATGTTGGCACTTGTCCTTTGTAACTTCTAATTCCATATTAACTTCTGCCCTCTTTAAACCTTTGCTCAGATCCTTTCCATTCCAAAACGCCAAGACTGAGCTGGATTTTGTTTTCATATTTATTCCTATCAGGTTTCATTTGCTTTCTTTCCCTTTTATGAAACTCTTTCCATTAGCCTTAAAGCTTATTCGTTTAGTTTTCTTTCCCTACAAGGAGCAGCCATGAACATTTGCATCATGTTTTTTGGGGGGTTTTTTGGTGAGGACGATTGTCCCTGAGCTTACATCTATGCGAATCTTCCTCTATTTTGAAGACTTTTGTTTTTCCTTTTTCTCCCCAAAGCCCCCCAGTACATAGTTGTGTCCTAGTTGTGGTATGTGGGATGCCGCCTCAGCATGCCTTGATGAACGGTGCCATGTCCATGCCCAGGATTTGAACCCTGGGCCCTGGCAAAACCCTGGGCCACTGAAGTGCAGTGCACGAACTTACCCCTCAGCCACAGGGCTGGCCCCTCTTCCTCTATTTTGTATGTGGAATACTGCCACAGCATGGCTTGACGAGCAGTATAGGTCTTCACCTGGGATCTGAACCCACAAACCGCAGGCTGCAGAAGTGAGGCACAAACTTAACCACTACGCCACTGGGCCAGTCCCATCATATGCTTTTTAGAACCGATTCTATTATCTCACCTCACCTACCTGGAGCAGATGTTACTGGTTCAAAATTTAAGAGAGTTTAGAATTTCCAAGGGAAGTTTTATCCTTAACCCTTTAGAATTGGTGTTAGCAAGGCAAAATGCGTGATATCACTAGGCCCCCAAAGTGACAGTTTTTAAGAGACCCTTCACTATCCTACACTATATTCTGCTTTTATTTCTTCAGTGAAGACTGGTTCCACTCAAGTTTTTTAGACTGTTCATCTTTCCTTTAGGTCGCAAAAGCAGGCTGGTCACTGGAGGATGTTGACGTATTCGAAATCAATGAAGCCTTTGCAGCCCTCTCCATTGCGATAGCTAAAGAACTGGGATTAAACCCAGAGAAGGTAAGCATGAGCACGCAGTCCTGAGGAGAGCCTGCAAATGACCATTCACAGCGCAATTTTAAGTTTCATCAGTTCTGTGCAGTTAGAGGACACGGCCCTGGTGCCGGCCAGGCAGCAGTGGTGGGTACTGGGTTAAGGTCCTGTTGGGACGCGGAGTTCACTCATCTTGCTCCCCAAGGTAAAAGACCGCGGCTGCACTAGTTTACTTCCAACACGAACAGGGCATTTTTCTATCTTTTAAACTAAGAAGAAGGGGAGGGTAGTTGGGATGGATGTCACAGGGGTATAAACCAGTTCCTAAGCAGTTAAAAATTGAACTTAAAAGGATAGTTTACTGGTACAACATTAAGAGGAAAGGTAGTAGTTTAGAATTTGAACCCTGTGCCCACAGAATAAATGATATAAATCTTTTCCCCTTAGGTCAACGTTGAAGGAGGGGCTATAGCCTTGGGCCATCCTCTTGGAGCATCTGGCTGTCGGATTCTTGTTACTCTGTTACACACACTGGAGAGACAGGGCGGCCATCGTGGTGTTGCTGCCCTCTGCATTGGGGGTGGGATGGGAATAGCAATGTGTGTTCAGAGAGGATGAAATTGCTTAAATGTCATGCTTAAACTAACCTTGAACCTTATTTGTTTTTAAACAAGATACTAAGCTATAATTACTAAGCTATAATATGTGAAGTCAGAGGACCAAAGTGAGGACGGAAACCATCTCCCACCTCACAAGAACCCAGGCTTGACAGCTTGTTGTACTTTAATTATGTAATACTCGAGGTACAAGACAATTGCATCTAACATTGTTATAAATAAAAGAGAATCAGATCAGCCATCAAGGGCTCCCGAGTGAACAGCATCTTCATAACCTCCATGCTTATCATCTTTGCTTTCTGGGTGTAATTTAATGAGATCATCAATTCGAAGAATTGTAATTGCAGCTTCCGTTGCAAATTTCAAACTCTTAACTTTAACTATGGTAGGTTCAAACACCCCTGCTTGCTTGTTGTCTCGCGGTTTACCATTGACCAAATCAAGACCAATCCTGCAATTTTAAGAAAAAACTATTAAATGGCCTCTTACATAATACACACACATCCCATCCCTTTAAAGGCTATTTCATCCAAATGTTAATCTTGGGAAATGCTGGGACCTTATTCATGGTAGGCCCCTTTAGGATTCAAGTAGTTGATTATGAATAACAAAGCCAGCACTGAAAGAGTTGTAGAAAGGCCTAGATAGCAGTAAAGAAACTGTTTCTAAACATCACTTATCTTATAAAGGAGTTGCTTCAAAATGGCTATGGCTCACCCAAAAGTCACCTCCCCTGTCTCTGTGGGACCCTCCTATAGGGGAGGTCACTCTACCCACAGAGGCAGGGCGAGCTTAGGAACCAGGGTTGTTAACCAGACACACCAATGCTAATATAATCACTAGTCATCCTTCATGAATTTTAAAAAACCCCGAAACTACCACAGATGCTATACAGATGACAATGAAAAAGACAGGGAGATTGTATGCTTACCATTTTAGATTTTTGCGTTCTGGGTTAACCTGAGCCTCATTATGAAAAGCTCTTAACTTTGCAACCAGATCTGTGGAGTCTTGGGCAGCATTAACTGCCAGTGTATTAGGAATGACAAGAAGAGATCTTGCAAACTCGGCAATAGCAAGCTGTTCCCGAGACCCCTAAGAAGACAGACAATGAGCCATCTTCACAGAAGGAAGAAATTAACACCCAAAGCAGCAGCTAAGGTCTCAGATGAGGTACATTAACAAAATGCCCAAATGATCCCTCCCAGGCCCATGTCGAAAAGAACACGGGTCTCTAGATGTTCTTACCATGCTGGTTGCGTAGTTTTCAAGATATATGGACAGGGCTGCTTCTACAGCACCCCCACCCGGAACCACCGATTTTGACTCCAAAACTCTCTTCACTACACAAAGTGCATCATGTAAAGAGCGCTCCATCTCATCACACATGAAATCATTCGCCCCACGTAAGATAACTGATGCAGATGTACGAGCTTTAGTGCTGTTAAAAAAAATAAAGTGCAATTCTTAATTCTTTCATAAAGTAAGTCTACACAGAAATTCACTGTTAAGTGTCTTGGTTAAATCCTGCTTACACAGGACATTTGGACATAGAAGCCATGTCTTGACCATGCAGAAGAGATGAAATGGTTATTCCATCTCAATTTACAATGGCCCAGTATTATTTTATCCCATGCGTATAACTGCTCATATCACTGAGAGACTATAGCAGCAAATCAATGGGAAGGTGATCTGTTCTTATGAATAAAATCCGTGCAGCTTTATAATTTACTAAGTAGCTCTTACTTTTTGATCAAGATGAGCTCATCATCACAAATTCTCTCCTGCACCACCTCTTCTGCTTGTCCCAACATTGAAGCTTCAAAAGTTTCTTCACCTTCCAAATTGGCCAGGGTTGACAGAATAGTTGCTATTAAGATAATTACAAAGATCTGTAAACAATACTCCCATGAATATTTTCGTATCCTGTCTTAGATTCAGAAACATTTATGATAAAACTGATATATAAATACAAGTTGAAGGTTTACAGTTAGGCAGCAGATAAGCAATTGTCCTTTTATCTTAAGATGAAACTGTCATTTTAAGGTGAAATTAAGTTAAAAAATTTTTCCAGTTATATTTAAAAAAAAAGGCTCTATAAATGTATTTGTAGCACAAAGCATTGAGTAAAAACTGTTCTGTTTTTGAAGCTGCTTAAGCGTTAACATTCCAATATAAAGAGACATAGTCACAGAAAGTAACATGAAGTATTGTATCTGAGAGCTGGCACAAGACATACCTCCAGAAGCTTTAGCAATGCGTTTAAGGTCCCTTTTTAAAACTCTTCTAACTGCCATGGCACCAGTCTCCACAAAATACTTCAGACACATGTCATCAATTCCACCAGTGGTGAGAATAACGTTGGCCCCAGTTGCCAGGATCTTCTGGATTCGCTCCTTGGTGATATCTGATTCTCTACAGAGATCAAGTATGTGAGGAGTAACCCAAAGTTGTCTTCTGTTTTTTATACAATATAGCTCTAAGTTCCATTAAGTATTTTTCACAAAATTGCAGATTAAGTCATATTAACCATTCCTCCACTTCTATGACCAGAATATCTCTCAGACAATTTATAGAAAAGTTCAAGGAATTAAAAATTACCACTTAGCTCTCCCTTACCCCAATCTGAGTTCCTAACCAAGCACTGTGGTGAGAAAGGAAACAGGAGTCCCTGCCTTCCAGGATCTGGCAGGGGGAGAGACTGCCAACTGCAACCCAGGGACAAGGGTTACTACAGTGGAATGCAGATTACAAGCACACAAGAGGCATAAATCCAGCCTGGCAGGTGGAACAAGGAAAGTCTGGAGTTGAGAGAGGGGCCAAGAGTTGAAATTCCCAGTAGTACCGGAAAATGAAGAACCTTGTAGGGATGTCAAAGAGTCTGGACTGGTAAGAAGTTTAATATTTTTAAATAGGAGTAGTAGTGGTATCGAATCTGTGTTTCAAAAGGATCCCAATGTTAATGTGGAAACCTCACTGCAAAGATGAAGGACTAAAGGCAAGGAGGCAATAATTAGAGAGACAGGAATGTTTGCGCTGAGAACAGATGGCCTGAACAGAGAAGTCAACGTTTACGGCTTGGGTAGCTGGGAGGTTCAGCCACTGACTCCTGGAGTGAAATAAATACTAATAGGTTAGAGGCAGGATGAGAAAGTACAGTTCAGTTTTCGACAACATGAGTTTGGTCCCTGCGTTAGTCTGTGAAGCTGCCAAGGGGCACTCATATAGAGCATGGAAATCACCAGAAAGCTGACGGAAGAGACACAGATTTGAAAAATAGTCAATATATAGAGAATTAAAGCCATTTCACTTATCAAAGAAGAGCAATGAGATCAAAGAATTTTTAAAGTGAAACGAATTAAAGATGAACCTCCAAATAAACCTCTCTGTATATACTGACAAAGACTGTGTGCCAGACACTCTAAGGACAGGACTACAAAATCAGGGGAATCAGTCTACCTTTAGCACTTACAGTCAAAGCCACACAGACACAGGGTTAGAGACCGCAGGCAGCCGATGGAAGGTGGAGTATAGGAGTCACGGCAGAGTATAATTTAGATCGAAGGAGAAAGAAAAGCTGCTTTGAGAGACTGATCACCTAAAGAGTAAGTAAAAAATTAACCAGTCAACAAGTAGGCAGAGAGTATGTTAAAGGCAGAGGCAGGAACTTTCCTAGGGGCCCGTGGAGGAAGTTTGGAGGACCCCAGTCCCAGTTGTGGCTGGACCACAGTGAAAAGAATACGTAAGGAATTAAAAAATCTATCCCAGGGCAATGGGAAACCTTCTAAGGGCCCTGGAAGTGATGAGATCAACTTGGCTGCTGTGTGGAAGACCACCTGGGAGGGGACAAGAGTGAAACCCAGATGCCCAGTTTGGGTGACTCTGCAATAGCGTGAGCGAGAGAATGGAAAGGGAAAACAGGTGATTTTGAGATTTAATTTGAAGACAGAGATCAAGTGATCTTGGTGACAGATGAGAAGGGAAAAGGGTATTAGGTAAACAGAGGAGTTAGGGCTATTTCCTAGTTTTCTCCCTGAGTAGAGGGGTCCTCATCACTAACAGGGCAAAAAGCAGATGCGGGGGTATCAGCACAAGTTCAGTTCCAGACACGCTAATTTTGAGATGCTTAAGCAGCACTCAATTAGACAATCACAGGTATGTTTGGAGCTCAGAGAACTAGATTTTAGAGTTTCCAGCATAGAGACAGTATCTGAAGTCATGGGAATGATGAGTTATCCTGGGGAGAGCAGAATGAGATGGTGGCCGCCCAGGCATAGGAATACTGACAAGGCAGCATCACAGTCGTTCCTCCCTCCAAAAGTCTTTCAACAAGTAGTCAAGGGTCTGATAAAGGTCAAGTGAAAGCTGAAAGTGTGTAGTGAACACTAAGCGGTCACAAGTGACCTTAACAAGTGACCTTCCATTGGAGAGCAGAACAGAAAAGAGGATAAGAAGAAAAAGTAAAGCACCAGGGAAGTTTTTGTGTAAATCACTCGGGACACCTGGCTATAAGAGTTGGAGAAGGACGCAGAGTAACTGGAGCAGGATATGTGAGCAAGAGGCTTCTACTGAAAGATAAGAGAGCTATAAGTGGAAGCTAGAAAGGAATGAAGAGGAGAATTAGTAGCTGAAGATGCACTTGAGAAGCTGAGAAAGAACAATCCATGAAACAAGACTTCAAGGCAGGAGGCAAGAGGATTGGGAACACTTATTCTAGAGGGATGGGCCTTTGTTGGAAGGACACTTTGTTACATCAGGAAGGAGGGAAGGAAAGTATACACATACAGATAGATTTAAAAGATGACAACATTCCTGACTCTTGGCAAAGATTTCCCGTAGATTTAGTTCAGTCACTGTTCATTTTTTTAAACTAACCAACTAACCATTTAAAAAGCTATTTGAATGGTACGGGTCAAGTGTTAGGCAAAGTGCAGAGCAGTAGCCGACCATGTGCACACCAGCTCTCTGGCGTGCCAACCAATGAATCGCACCGTCTGTGCCCCTAGGACCTGGCGGGCAGCAGGTGTCAGTCAACACTGCACTGCTGGGTTCCTGTAAGGCTTATTGGAGGAAGCACATTCCTGGATATATCTGTAATATCAATCCACCCATAAAACCAAAATTCCACAAAAAGCCCAATTTTCATGTAAGTTCTATCACTCCAAATCTGTTTAAACACCATCACATTTTCTAATTTTCCCGGAAATTTACGGAAAATAGTTTGGTTAAAAACGTGAATTTTTGAAATCCTCCAAGACATTCACACTTAAAAAAACCCAGTTGCATAATCACCATACTCTGCCACCTAGTGACTGGTTGGTTACCTGCCATCATCTATGAGATATAGCACTCATTCTTTCCAGTTAACTGTCACCTGTTCTAACAGAAGGGTGATTTACAAACACCCCTTTCAAAGGCCAAAAATAATCTCTCAACATACCTCTGTCTAATCTGGTCCAGTTTTTCAGGGTCTGTAATAACCACCTGTACACCAAGCTTCATTTTTGTTTTCTGCAGGCTGAAGTCAAGGCAAGCAATTTTTGCATTAACTATTCTCTTGGGCATGCCTATAATTAAACATAATATTAAGTTCCTTTACAGCAACTATAAGACTACATTTTATAAAACAACTCAAAGCATAATAAATAGCAGCACAGAAAAACCATGTAATATGTAAACATACAAATTTAGATTTTACTTTTAACCTTAGAAACAAATTTTTATGGCATTAAATGCATGTACTTTCTCTTAACTTGCATTTTTCCTAAGTCATATGCACTTAAGCTACAACAGAGAAACTGACAAGGCAATAAACAATCTCCTTTCCCCCCTGGGCTTCATTAAAGAACAGCAGGCGCACGTCTTGAATACTTCATCTGAAGATGTACAGTACGCAGTCCACAGAGAGCAAATTTTAACCTTTCGTACTCCTGTTACGCGACCCAATCCCAAGCCTTACCCTGGGCTCCCACCACACAGTTGAGCGCATAGCCATTGACGAGCATACTCTCCATCTGACTCCTCCCATGGGCTTTCAGGACGTTAATAGAATTGACTGGATAGCGAGGCTGGCCTCTTATATCTGTGTATTTAATAGCAAGCACAGCATCTACTACCATATTAGCGAAGAAATCACCATTTCTAAGCCAACAGTTAAGGAGAACAAGAAACTTGGACAATGGATGCACATGAAAATCAAGGTTAATGCAAAGGCAGTTCCTCTTAGCAATCTCATCAAAGAAACTAGCATTATTTACACCATCAAAATGCTAGAGTCCTATTTATCACTATTTATAACACATATGACTTTTACCCACACTTTATATCACCCTTCCCCTAACTTTATAGCCTAAACTTGACCGGACCATCACAAGGATACATTCCAATGATTTTGGAAGACATGGACGTCTTAGCAGCATTAATGAGGCAATCTCTTCCAAGTTCATCTGTGTTAATAATTAGATTCTCACTGATATAACGCACTGCTTCCCTGTTTAACATGTGGGAGAGAAAACACTTAAAAATCCACTACTCAAACTTTTCTTAAGTCAGTGTCAAAATGTCACAGGCACCAACTTTGTCCAGCCATTTCATATAGGAGGAGGACACAAACAAATCCTCCCTCTTCAGATCATGGCAATTTTAGTCTATCCCATAAGCATAGCCACTAAAATCTATTTAGGAGAAAATGTGGTAGTCAACTGGGAAAAAAGGATACTGGTCCCACTTCTGACTTCAAATATTACTACCTGAGTGATAAAACACACTCTTTCAAAACAAAATTTAGTCATTAATCAAAACATTTAAAGAACACACTGTTGATATCAAATAATATAAAATTCTCGCTGCATGCAAAGAATCTTACTTGCAAGCAAGTCGATAGCCACTAATAACTGATGTGGGATGAATTTTCTGTTTGACGAGTTCATCGGCATTTTTTAGAAGTTCTGCTGCAATAATAACCTGTGGAGAAAACATCCATTGCTCTAATGTTACTCTGACATTCAACATGTGCAACGCATATGTAAGAATACTAAAATGATTCAGATGTTATTAACCAGAACGGTGATGGTGGTGAAACGAATAACTGGTTATCAGAAAACAAAAAAAAGGAAACTCTTTGCAGTTTTACACACAAATGGCCAAAACTAGATGGAGCCAAAAAAATGCTCTAATAAAGCCAGTTCTGCAGTACAACAGACGACTAGACATCCATCACCTTTAAAGATTAAACACTCAAGAGAAGCTCAATGAAAAGTCTGAGTACTCAAAGACCTGTACTATTTTAAGTTATTACTTGGTTTATTTTAAAAAATCATCCTCCTAAGGACACTAAAAAATATTTTCCCCACAAACCATTGCTTGTTTCTTTAGAGCAAATTATGTGTTCTTTACCAAATAACAGTGTTTCTACTACATCGGTGTTATGGATGATCTTTAAAGAGTTTATATCATGTTATTGATCCCATGTTCACTGACTTTCTTGCAATCCCATTCTGAACTCATGAGACTGCCTGTCAGCATTTAAAATATAAAAACACCTTTGTTTTTTTTTTTAAAAAACTGGTAACATTTTTTTCTCTAGATAATTATAAACACAAGGCTTTAGAAACTTCCAGGCCTCAGGTCATAAAGGGGGATGAGAAAACAAAACATAAAAAAGAGACTATTAAAAAAAAAAAAACCTTTGCGTGATCTATGAATATTGTCATAGCTGAAGGGGGAAAAAACTCATAAAACTTGTGAAAATCAACATTTAAAATGAGGGAACTATTCTCTCTTAATTTTATTTTTTTTACCTAACTTGTGCAACCTAGCTATAACCATCACCTTTCAAGTTTTGTTTCTGAATCATTACCCAAGCAACAACTTAAATTTCCTGCCTCTCAAGGATGGAACTTATTTCTGACACAGAAGCAAACGACTGACTTCAGTTTCCCTTTCTGAAAGTTCAATTCTAGGACAACCACTAGGCTTTACCCTCTCCCACTCGGCGACTACCTACCACGGAGGTAGTTCCATCTCCCACTTCTTTGTCTTGCAGGTCAGCTAGCTCACAAAGAACTTTAGCTGCAGGATGCTCTACCTCCAGCAACTTCAGGATGGTTGCACCATCATTAGTAATGGTTACATCCTAAAAAATTTGCAGAGGAGGAAAGAAAGACAACAGTCATCTGGAAAAACAAGACATCCTCTACATTAACACAGCCCCATTACGATACAGATTCATTTCTACTACACTTTCCCACACCAGCATTCTGACAAAAACAAATAATCTGACAGCAAAATATTTTAAAAACTACCTTTTTTCTTTAAAGTAACAAACATCTAGGTGTACTTACACCAATATCATCCACCAACATTTTATCCAAGCCAACTGGACCAAGAGAACTTTTTACAATATTGGCAATAGAAGCTGCAGCCATAACTGTACAAATAAAAAAAGAAATGAAATTAGAAAAATCCACTACTCCAAAAGGCCACCGTTTTGGCCTAAAGAAAGTAAACGACATCCAACAGCTTGTGAGTTTTCCAAATCTACAAGTCTACCCTAATTACTTAAAAATTACCTCCTGAAAGTCCAATATGGGTAGGGAAAGACTAGCAAAATTCCATTGGAATTCATCTGTAATGGGATGCCAAGTGTTTTAATATAAAAGTATCCACTTCATTGCCCCATAGAATAAAAGTCATCTACTGCTTATAATTCCGGGTCCAGCTACTCCTCCACGCAAAAGAAAAAAGATCCATATCAGCCTTTCCCTTCAGATTTTGACAGTTATTTCCTTTACACTGTTAAAATCAACATGGTCTTTGTGAACCAAAAAATCGGCCATCCAAAGGTTCTAACTTACTTCAAATTCGCCCAAGACAAAAATTAAGAACCTATCAAACAACGGTAAGATCGACAGGCATCCATGACTTCAACGGGTAAACGCTCTCGAGAGGCTCAACCACCACAAATGCCTTAGTTCGTATTAAGGTTTACGTCGACAAATCCATCTCAAGCACCGCTCACGCTAACATGCAACTAAAATCTGGGCAGCTAAGTACAAAAAGCTGCCAGCGACAAGTGGGGTGAGAACTGGATGTGGACCCGCATCCACTGCAGATGATCCCGGGGGAGGGCGGGGGTGAGTGGAAGGCGGGCAACGGGCAAGTCATCTCTTGGCGGCCATTTGCCCACCAGGGAAACGAGCAGTTGAACCCAGCCTTTTCCGGTGAATGGCCCTAGAACGAGGCCCCGTGGCCGGGACACGCGCTCCACCCGCTTAGAAGGGGAACAGAAGGGGCACAGGCACTGGACCGCGGGGGCCTCCCGGCGTGGCCGGCACGTGCCGGGGCGCGGGACTCGCTCTCCAGGCCGGAAGCGCTCTTCCCACACCAGGGCCTGGACCTGCACGGCCGACCCCGCCACCCGCGCAGCTCCCCAAACGTGGAGTGCCCACGGGCATCCCTCCCCTACGGGCCGCCGCGCCCCCTCGAGGTGGCCAGACCGGCGGGGGTCGGAGAGCCCCCGCCCCGGGAGGAGGCCTTTTTGAGGAAAGAGAAGGAAACTGAAAGCCCGGCAGCCACAGGCCCAGCAGGGCGGGCTGGGGGCCCGCACCGCCGCCGGCCCACTCAGGCCTCGCCCGCCCTTACCGTTCTGGGAGCGGATGGCCTCCCCGGTGCTGCGGTCCCCAAACACGGACAGCGGCCCCTCCATCTTCGCCGCAGGGCACACGTCGAGCTTCGCTCACACCGCAGGCAACGAGCGGCTCGGTCCCGAGGCCGGGCGGCGGTGGCAGCGGCGGCAGCGGCGGCAGCGCGGAACGGGCCCGAGCGACGCCGCGGGGACTGCTGGGAACACCGCTCCCCGCTCCCCGGGCCCGCCGCAGGGCAGGGCGGGAAAGAAAGGACAGGGGGCGGGGTGAGAAGAGAGAGTGGGCAGGAAGTCAGCAGCCGGAAGAGGGCGGGTCCAGCACTTTCGCCCAATAAGAGAGCGGATGAGGAGGGCGCGAAGGGAGGAGAACGGAAGTCAGGATCTGGGGCCGCTGCAGGAAGGAGGCACTGGGCTGAGGCTTCTCCCCAGGCATGGGTTGCGCGTGCGCCTTTGCGCATTCTAGTGCCTTCTAGAAAAGGTGGTGGGTAGGGCGGGGCTTGGAGTTGGGGTGTGACAGGAGGGGTTGAGCTCTCAGGTTGAGCTGAGCCTCTGAGTCTAGCGTGGGCGGGTTCTCCTTCTATGTCGCAGCTTGGTGGAGAGCGCGCGGCAAGTCGCAGGCTCTGTTCTGGGCTCTCGAGTATAAACTTGAGGCCTCAACCGGGGTGGGACACGCCAGGGTTTCCCACGGGCCATACGGGAAGACAACCGGCGTGTCTGAAAACTGTGCATCGTGCGCTGCCCCGTTTCCTCCCAGTGCCCATCTGGGGTGTGCGTGGGCCCGACAATGGTCGGTCTAGGCTTTGTGACCAGATGGCCCAAAAACAATCGTAAAGGGAAGTTAACGAGCATCTTACATGCCGAACTCCGGGAAGGCCGCTGCTCAAACTAACGGGTCGCGCCCCACCCGCAAGTGCGTTACTGCGAGTTGGTTGGTTGCCCCCAGCGTCTGCGTGCCCCCAGCGTAAGCGGTGATTGGAGGAGCGGAGGTAACAGATTGCCCTCTCAGCCACTCAGCAGCAGGGGGCTTGTTCGTCCCTGGTCGCGGCGCCGATGCTCTCTGCGATCCGCAGACCTTCCCTGAGTTAACATGGCTGCGGCCGGCGAGTCGCAGGGACCCTGGTGAGGAGGGGAGGCGAGGTTTTTCCGAGACTTTGCCCGCGATCTCCCCAGCGATGGCGCTTCGGTTGCGGTTGTGGGAGTTGTTGCCGGTTTGCAGGAACCCCGGTAATGAATCTTGCTTCACTTAAACTCTCAGATGACCCCCCCAGCGTCTGCACAATAAATGCATATTAGGTCGTATTTTGTGTTCAGGATACCCACCGAAAAGTAAACGGGGTAGCCGCATTAGGATGATCATCTCAGAGAGCTAAGGACCAAGGTCTGCGAGCGAGGACTACAGCCTGTGACCGAACGTCCCTTCTGTCCCCCTTCCCGGCGCGGAGATTGGGGGTGGGTGGGTTTGGGTAATAGATCGTATTCCCGCGCTGTCCTTATTCGTCGTTCCTTAAGATCCGTGCGGTGGTTTCCGTCCGCAGGGTGCGGGGTCGCGGCGCTCTCCACCAGACCCACGCCGGCCGTGAAGCCTCACAGGGACCCTCTGGACAACGAAGCGGTTGCCCCCGAGTTCACCAATCGGAACCCCCGCAATCTGGAGCTCTTGGCTGTAGCCAGGAAAGAGCGGGGCTGGGGGACAGTGTGGCCCTCCCGCGAGTTCTGGCACAGGTAACGCAGGCTGCTCTTCAGTGATGGACAGCGGTGCGTGGTGCCCTGCGGAGTTCTCATCGGTTCGTTCGGCGCACGGGCCAGATGCTGCTGGGAACTCTGAGGAGCACGACTGCGGAGGGCAGGGGGGCAAGCAAGAAATAAATAGGTGTCACGGAGAAAATCTAAAGGGGATGATGTAGAATGGGGGGCTGACTGTGTTGCCTACTAAGGCCCCCTGAAAGATAGGAAGAAGCCAGACTATCTGCCAAGAAGAGCCTTCCCAGCAGAGGAAACAGCTAGGGTGGGAATGAGCTTGGTGTGTTTGGGAACTAAAAGGCCTGCGTACTTGGAGCCCAGTGGGCAAAGGGGCGAAGGGTGTAAGATGGAAATGGAGAGGGAGGTAGGAGACACATCGTTAGCGCTGTAAGGGAAGTGGGCATTACAGACTTCACTTTCACTGCAGTGGGATTTTAGGAGAGGATTTGAAGTTTAAGCCTGAATGCAAGATCATTGTGATTGCCTTGGGGAGAAGTTTAAGGGGGCAAGAGTAGAAGTAGGAAGACCAGTCAGGAGTCTGTTCGTTATTGAACACTTTCTGTTTGCCAGGCGCTATGCTAGTTGCTTTATGTGTCTTTTCTCATTTGATTCTTAAAACTACTTTATGTAGCAGGTACAATAATTTTCCCCATATGAGGACAAGTTAAAAATCATATAAGTGTGACAGATTTGTTCAGCAAACATTAGGCCAATATCAGCTCATGGGCATTGTGCTCGATGCAAGCGATGCAAAGATGAAGTAGATGTCATGTCAGCCCGTCAGCAAAAGTTTTAACAGTTTTGTAGTGGAAGACGGAATAGGGATAATCAAGTGTGACAGTCACTCTGATGCGTGTTTACTTAGTGAGTACAGAGAGGAGTCAAAGAAAGGAGTAGGCAGTTCAGTTCTAAATAATCTAGCTTTTAAGTCTAAAATTCTTTCCCACACTTAACCTATTACTTTTACCTAATATTTGAATCATTTAAATAATTAGAAAACTATTTCCCCCTTTTTTTTTCTTATCTGCCTTATTGACAGTATTATCAGTATAGAATTTTGGCATTTACAGTACCAAGTGACCTTAGAGGTGATGAGTCCGTCCCCTTTTTTTAACAAATGGTTTAAGTCAAGGATCAGCAAACTATGGCCCATGGGCCAATGCTGGCTTGCAAGCTAAACATTTTTACGTTTTCTTTAAAAGGTTGAAAACAATCTAAAGAATAATATTTTGTGCCATGTGAAAATTACATCAAGTTCAAATTTCATTATCCACAAAGCAAGTTGTACTAGAACACACTCGTTGTCACCTGGCTGTTGTAGTGCTGCTGTAACTGAGTGGAGCAGTCGCGACAGAGACCAGATGGCCCACAAAGCCCAAAATCTTTACTCTCTGACCCTTCACAGAAACACTTTGTTGATCCCTTAGTTTAAGAAATTGTGATTTTTACTAGGGATCCTGGCAAGACCCGGAGTAGAACCCACATTTCTAAATCTAATGCTCTTTTTCCTATTTCACACTAAGAATCTTAGTGTAATCTCTAATTCCAGTGTTTTTTTTAATTGAGCTTAATTTTTAAATGTGTAATATATACACGTGTTATAAAATCCAAAGGAATACTGTTTCTTATATGCTCTTCTAGGGATAATCTATGCACATAAGTATAAATTGTAGTTTTTAAATCATAAATCTTAGCACACGTATACTGTTCTGCATCCCCCATAAAAATACGTCTTGGACGTCCTTTGTGTTGGTTAGGGACATTGGCTCTGGAGCCAGACCCCTGGACTTCAATCCCAGCTCCATTACTTACCATTGGTTGTCATCTTGCTAAAGTTACTTAACCTTTCTCTGTCAGTTTCTGCAGCCTAAAAAAAATTGAAAATAATAAGGGATCATTTTGAAACATGAGCTATACCTATAAATAGTTAGGACAGTGCCTGGCACAGTAAGTCCTCAATAAATGTTACCATCATCATAGTCATAAAGTGCTACTTCATTCTTTTTAGAAACTGTTGAATACCATTGCGTGGATGGTTTGGTTAACTGGCTCCCTATTGATGGTCATCTTTTATGATTCCAAACAGTGTTGCAATGAATTGTCTTGTCCATGCATTTGATCAGTAAGATTAGGTATATTTTCATGGGTTTGTGTCATTAATATTCTCCTTTTCTATGAATAGTCAGTTCAAATCGTTTGCCTATTCTATTATTTGTCACTTTCTTATTGATTGTCGGAGGTTTTTTACATATTTTGGAAATTAATCCTTTGAACAATATATGTTTAAAATTTTTGTTTTATTGCTTGCCTTTTGACTTGATTTTACTGTTGGTTTTTTTGTCTTTTATCATGCAGAAAACTTTGTCAATCTTTTCTTTTACAACAGCCATATGACATGGTTTGTTGTCATATTTAAATAGGCTTGCCTTACTTTGAAACTCTCAAAAAATTCTCCCACGTCAGCTTCTCGTATTCTTACGATTTCAGTTTTTACATTTAAACTTTTGATCCGTCGTATGTTTATTTTGGTGTTAGCTGGCAAGTAAAAGCATAGAGTAAGTACATCCTTACGCATCGAAGCATCAGCAACTTAGCTCTGCCTCCTCAAATGCTTTGGGAAGTAGATGCTGTATAAACAAATCTCAGCTTTCAGAAATACCGAATTTCTCCTGGATTTTTGAGGTGAGGTGGAAATGTTTGGTTTATTATTATTGAGGATGTCCTCGTAAATGCAGAGGAAAAACACCCTTTCCTGTAAAATCCAGGTTAAGTATGTTGAAGTAAATGAACCAAAGGTTACAGTCTTGAGAAAGATTTAGGCTTATTCACCTGAGGTCATTTATCTTTAGGATTCTTTTCTGACTTTATTCTTTTCTCACCTCCTTTAGGTTGCGAGTCATAAAGACTCAGCATCACATAGAGGCACTTGTTGAGCATCGCAGTGGCAAGGTTGTGGTTTCAGCATCCACGCGCGAATGGGCTATTAAAAAGCACCTTTATCGAACCAAAAATGTGGTGGCCTGTGAGAGTATAGGACGAGTGCTGGCAGAGCGATGCTTAGAGGCAGGAATCAACTTCATGGTCTACCAACCAACTCCCTGGGAGGCAGCCTCAGACTCGGTATTTTAGTTTTCATGTACTTGTGTAAAAGGTGGTGTGTGAGTTTGCGACATCAGATACTCACATAATAATAGTAGTTCTGTTTATCAAGTTCTTTCTGTGTGTCAGAGCCTGAGGTGAGTATCCTGACCTGCATTCTGTCGTTTCATCCTCACAGCAGCCCATGGGTCAGGACTGGTGTTCTCTGTTCTGTATGGAAGTACCCTGAGGCTGGCATGCCCAGAGTCACAGGGTGACTGATTCTATAGCCACGGTGTCAACCACTCTACTTCGCTGTCGTATATTCACGTCTTGTCTATATCATATTTTTAAATGCTGCTAATCCTTGACATCTCTACATTCTCTTTTCATATCTGTGACATTGAGATCTCTTTCTGAAAAACTGATGTAGCCTGAGGTGGTGCCACGGAGCATTTGCTCCTTGTTATTTTTCTTCCTCTGGGGAAGTGAACTGTTGATCGGCAGCTCACTGGTGGTGCTGACTTGATCTTTTCCTTTTTCCTGCTCTTTAAAACCAGCTGAAACGACTGCAGAGTGCTATGACAGAAGGCGGCGTGGTGCTGCAGGAGCCTCGGAGAATCTATGAAGGAAATTCAAGCAGTGCTGGGAACGGGTCACTGTAAAGCTGTTGGCTCTTACGTCCATCGGAAGAGAGCATCTGGAGGAACACCCGGCTTGGAAGTTTTAGACGATAATGTGATGGTGGAATGTTATTAGTAGTTAAGGTTATCCCGTCCTCGCCTTGTGTTTTTTTTAAATCAAGGGCTAAATTTTTCCCCTCTCTTGGACATGAGACATGTTTCTGAGAAAAGCTGTCACCAATTATAATTAACTTTTGAAGAACAAATTAAACATTGTTTATAAGTTAAAGAATAAAGGCACATTATGAACTCATCTTCTGGTTACATGGAATTTTCTCCACCTTTGAGCTCACTGTAACACAAGCATGAGGCTGATGCAAAGCACTTGTTACCGTGTTGGCCTCGTTCTGGGTGCTCTCAATAAATGATGCTGTTGCTGCTCAGGGTTACAGGTGGTTTTTTGATAGGCAACGTCACCATCAATCAATTTATTATAAACAGTAATGTGAAGATAAAAGGGGCAAATCCTGACCTCAGTTGGGCTCCTGGATCCTACGAGACAGAACCAGATTTGCAAGGGAGCAGTGAGGAACTGAGAATGGAGGTGGAGACAGACAGAGTTAGTGGATACTAAATTTGCCACGAAGTGAAAATTTCTTAGATAAGAGGTGGAGGTTGAGGGGCATTGAAGTTGATCTAAAATTGAAGCTGGGGTAGGTGGGAATCAGGGCAGTTCTCTTAAAGGAGTTGATTAAATCAAAGTCAGGTGTTAACTCTTTCTGGCAATTAAGACGAATCTGGGGCGGAAGAACCTGTAAGCAGTTAAGGTGACTTCCAGAGCATTTTCCCTTCCATTTTTAAATGTGTACCCAATTATATATTTACGTAGACGTGAAATAACACCACTACTGTCAATCTGAGTATTCAATACATTATTTTTAAAAGATAAATATGTATGCACCAACATTTTTAAAAGGTAGGATTGATTCTGAGAGGCCTTTGGAATGCAATGGTGTAGTAATCCCCTTTTGATCAATAAATACCCCAGTGGAGACATATAAAAATGGATATTATAGTTCTGTTTTCTTCCCTCATCTTAAAGATTAGTTGGAGCATCTTGCTTTGAGGACCACGGCACTAGAAGTCTGTTGAAACAAGTCTAGAATTCAAGGGAGGATATAAAGAAGACTGGAATAGTGGCTTTGGAAATTGTCAAAAATAGCATGCACGTGTAAGTGATGCTGTAAGTAGGAATCTGTTCTGCAAAGAATATGATTGTGCTAGATCAGCTGTGTGCACCAAGGACTCTCAGTTTGATGGGCAATTCTGGAGGCTTTGTGTGGCAAGTTTGATACAAAGTGTTGTGTAGACAGCAATGATGCTGATAAAGTGGGGAACAAGATGGGCTGTCGGGGAGGGATGGGGACAGACCAACATTGGCAATGATGGCGAAGTTGGGAAGTGCCGATTTAGAAAACAAGCCATGCTTCCTCCATCCCCTACTCGCTGTGCCTCCTTCAGGTGCTGTTTACCGGTCTACTTTGTCTTACCATGCACCTTAACATTCTAGGTCTACATAAATAACCTTCTTATCTTATATAGGGACTGCAAAGAAATCAGTGCCAAGCAAGGTCAATAGGCTCCGACTGCAAAGCCGGAGCCTCAGCATCCCTTCGCCCCAGCGGGCAAGGTGTAAAATCCAGCACCTGCGGGTGGGCGTGCGAGCAGGTGGCCGCGCCCGGGGCTGGCGGGCGCGGGGGCGGCCGGTTTCCCGCGCGAGCCCTTTAAGGCGGCGGCGCGGCGGAAGCGCGTGGCCGCACCGGGCGCCTCGGCCGAGCGACGTGGCCATGGACGTGGGCGCCGACGAGTTCGAGCAGAGCCTGCCGCTGCTGCAGGAGCTTGTCCTGGGCGCGGACTTCGTGGGTGAGGCGCCGGCATCGCGGGCCCTGTGGCCGGAGCCCCAGGCCCGGTCGAGCCTGGGGCGGGGGTGGCGCGGGTGGGATGGGTGGGGCGGCGGGGCGAGGCCCGGCAGGACGGTCGCCAGGCCGCGGGAGGCTCAAAGAGGGCCCCTCCGAGGGACGGGGACAGTCCTTCCCGGGCCTGGGCCGTGGGACGTTAAGCAGCAATTACCCCTTTGACCACACTAAGAGCCGGGTGGAGCCGGGCGGAAGGAACGAGGTGGCCTGGCTGGTCCTTGCCGTGGCTCCCTGCGTTTTCCCTTTCTCACCTACCCTGGGCTCTTGAGCACCAAGAAGGCGAGCCGGATCCGTGTGCCACCTGCAGCATTTACAGCTTGAAGAGCAGTGGCGATGGTCTGCAGCAGGGGACTCTTGTCCTCTTTGCCTCCCCCACAGGTCTGGACATAGAGTTCACCGGCCTTCGTTCCAACCTGTCTCGACCCCAGCAGATCAGGTAAAGCGAAGCTGCCTTGAGCCCAGCTGGACGCCCTCACCGGGGCTGCTCTGCCGAGCATCCTGGCCACCCAGCGTTGCTTTTCAGCAGGCACTCTGTTAGCACGGGCGGGCAGGACAACGTTTTGTATGGGGGCTGGGGACCTGGCCTTTGTCGCTGAATGCTGGTAGGGTTCCCTCCTTGTTGTAACAAGGGAAAATGCTGCCCCTGGTTGAAAGGTCCTGATCCAGCGTGGAGGGGGTGGCGCCTGGGTGCCGTCTCATTGCCTCTAGGATGAGATGCCTGTTTGTCCACAGTCTTTTTGACTTGCCATCCGAGTGGTATCTAAAGACGCGCCAGAGCGTTCAGCAGTTCACCATCTGTCAGATCGGTGAGTGTAATCTTCAGCCGTTTGTCATCAGTAACTGAAGGAGGTATTTTTATTGTCTTTGTGATTCTTACTCTTAAAACAGCCTTGACACCTTTCAAGGATGTTGGCTGTCATTTTATGTGCCTCTTTGGTTTTGGCCATGTTATGCCTATGGGGCCTAACACTTCGGAACAAGCAGAAACCCAATTTTCCAGTGTTGTTCCTATGCCAGAATAAATCGCCTTAAGGAACCTGTACCATCTTTCAAGGAAACGTGTGTGTGATTTGTGTTTAAAGAAAACTTATACAAACAAGATCATCCTATAAACAATTTGTCCTGCATCTTGTTTTTTTTCACTAATGGGGTTTAGAGATCTTTCTCTATCAACACATACAGATTTCTTCATTTTTAACAGTTGTGTTGTAGTCCAGACTGTGAATGTACCTGTTGATTCAGTCGCTTAATGATGCATTCTTTGGTTACTCCTATGTGTAATAAAACAAGGTTGCATTGACTCTCTCGATACTTATATATTATGGTCCTTTTGTGAGTGTGTGTGTTTGATATACTTCTAGCAGTGGAACTGTGGAGTTAAAAGACGGTGTGCATTACAATAGTGGTTTGTGTTGCCAAACTCTTCCTCTCCCTACCAACCATCCACGGAGTTGTGTGACTCACTAACAGCCGTGAAGGTGCCTGTCTCCTTCACTCACTCAGGGCGTCGTCAGTCAGTCTTAAATTTTTTGCCCACCTGGTAGAGGGAAAACAATCTAATCATTACTGATTTACATCTGTAATACAAGGTCAACAAACTTTCTGTAAAGGGCTAGACAGTAAATATTTTAGGTTTTGCCGGCCATGTGGTCTCTGCCACAACTACTCAATTCTCCCGTTAATAGGGAATCAGCCATAGATGATAAGTGAAAGAGCATGGCTGTATTCCAATAAAACTTTCCAAAAACAGGTCGTGAGAGAAATTTTACTGACCCTTGCTTTTCCTATGAATGATGGTGAGTGTGTGTGTGTGTTTTACTCTCTATCCTTGTCTTTTGCTATTTTTCTGTTTTTCCTATTGTAAGACCTCTTTGAAAAATATGGGAAACAGCACTCAGGTATGTTTCTGTTGTTCTCACCCTACTCTGAAGTCTTTTTCACTTGGGGTGTGGTCTTTTTAGCAGTACAGACACTTTAAAGCCATTAAATATATAAATCTTCATGGTTTTTACTACTTCCTTGGCTTAGTTTTAAAACTACAAAAATGTCAATATTTCTATGTTTGAAGAACCATTCACAGCCACAGTTTAGTAATGTAAGTGTGAATTACAGTTGACAGTGCTCATGTTTCGGATCTGTCTCTTTGTTTTTTTGTTTGTTTTGTTCAAAGAGGTTATCCTATTCTAAAGCCTACACATTGTCTTTGGATGCAAAATACTGTCTAAAATGTTTTGTTTTTGTAGTTAACCGCTGGTAGCTAATCTTGGTCTTCATTGCCTCCACTGTCTTTCTTCCAGGATTGTCTGTGTTCTCCAGTATTGAAGGAGAGTCAAACAAGTATGTATGAAGACCTTTTGCAAAACACCCGGCTTGTGCCCATTTGTCTTCTCCACCTGCTTCCTTCCGAATTCTGCTTCAGGCTCCAAATTCTGACCCCCTTGGCCCTGGCTATTCCCTATGCTCTCTTGCTTCTGTGCCCTTCCACTGCTGCCCTCTGGCCCAGATTCCTGCTTGTCCTTGAAGTCTCTCTCAAAGCAGCACCTTTTCGGGGGCCTTCCCCGACACCCCTGCCCTGAATCTTAGGTGTCTTTTCCCCATTTCTGTTATTGCCTTCGGGGTGGCAGTTAACACAGTGCTACAGTGAGGGTGCCGTATCTCCCAGACACCGACAGGCAGGCTCCTGGGCTCAGGATGGGGGGTAGGCTCTGCTCCCGAGGGCGGGATCTTTGCCTTTCTTCGTTGCCCCCGGTGCCAATCATGGTACAGGAAACGCCGACGTTCACATCCTCCTACAGTGAAAGGAGGAGCCCACGCTGAAGTCTGCTGTATGAGCCAGAGTTTTAAAAACGATTTTGGCTTTTTCTGGTTATCTTTTTTTAATAGGTATGTAGCCCATTCATGTAACTTCTTTCTCTTCCCTACAACGTTTGGGATTTTGGATTCGGAATTCTCTTTCCAGGCTTCCAGTGTTCAGTTTTTGAATCAGTACGGCTTCGACTACAACAAGGTACAGCATCGGAGTGGGGAAGCGGGGAGGTCTGAGAGGTCATCTGGTCCCTCTGGTCTGAGTCCTCTTTCCTGTCCCTTTCTTCCTTCTCCACGTGAAACCAGACAAGAAAGATTTCTTTTCACTCTGCTACCCAGCACAGAGGATGCCTCTGACTAGTCTCCTTGTCTGTTCCCGTCTTTAGTTTCTCAAAAACGGAATCCCGTATATGAATGAAGAACAGGAGAAGAAAATTAAACACAACATCCTCACTGGGAACTGGAGCGTTCACAGGTGAGGCCTATAGCTCTGGGGGCTTTGCAGGTTTCTCTGTCACTGGTGTTTTTCTGCGTTTCCCATGGGTAGGCGTGCTGTCTCCAGAGCGTGGTGACCTCATGCTGTTACCTTCAGCTGGGGTGGCTGAGCGCATGCACAGTGACCTCATGCCGTCAGCTTCAGCTGGGGTGGCTTCCGTGGCATGCGCTCAGCCCGGGGCAGCAGCTCGAAGTGCTGGTGATTCCATTCCTGTGACTGAGCAGAAAAGCCTGTCACTGTGTTGAGTGTGATTTTAGTGTTTAAAAGTGGAGGGGAAAAAGGAAAAGGTACTCGAAGCAGGAACTCCACTCCAGTGCTGGAGGAGGAAAATTGCTCTGTTGGACTTATCGTGAGATGTCATGTTGGCTTTCAATGTGATCTTAGGGGTTTTTCAGGGGTGAATCATGGGTAACCATGACCGTGCAGTCACACACCTTGGCTTGGACACATAGCCCCCCGTGCTTGATCCTGCTGTGTTCCCCAAGGGCAGGGGCTCTGCCTTTTTTCTCTGCCCTCCAGTGCCTGTCCTCATACTTAAAACCTGGAACTGCTGTAGAGCTGGCGACAGGAGTGATGGAGTGAGTGGCAGTGTTGTGTGGTGGAAGGAGCAGGCCACCCGGTGCCAGGCAGGCCCTGCTGTCAGCTAGTTGCATCGTTTGAACAAGTCATTTAAGCTCTTTGGCCTGTACATTCTTCGGCTTTATCAGGAAGGGGGTTAAATGAGACAGGTTTTAACGCTGGAATGTTATAATTATCTGGTCCACATAATTATCTTATGTAATATTGGAGTTGTCTTTGTTTTGTTTCTGTTTTTTTGGAGGAAGATTAGCCCTGAGCTAACATCTGCCACCAATCCTCCTCTTTTTGCTGAGGAAGACTGGCCCTGAGCTAACATCCGTGCCCATCTTTCTCTACTGTATATGTGGGACACCTGCCACAACACGGCTTGATAAGCGGTGCATAGGTCCACATCCGGGACCTGAACTGGCAAACGTGGGCCGCCAAAGTGGAAGGCATGAACTTAATCATTATGCCACTAGGCTGGCCTTTAAAAATGTAGCTTTTTGTAAGGGAAAAGCAATTTGAATTCTTAATCTTCTGTTATTTTCGAATGTTGGAGAAAAGTCTTTCCTTATCTCAAAATAACATTCTGCTCTTCTGTTTCTAACACGGGAGGAGACACGCTTACCAAGGTGCTGTCTTTTCCTTATTTCACCAGCTGGTGCTTCGTCACCTCTGAAAGCTGAGTTTAGAAGCCAGGCCGGCAGTAGTGCTCAGTGTAGGCTAGCTCCTGGTACCTCTTCCCTCAGCGTCCTTGTGAAACAGAAAGGGATGGTGCGTTCCTGTGAGCGTGTGGGAGAATATGGGCCAGGTGTTTGACTTCTTATTACAGAACAAGACTTGGAAAATTACTGGTCTTTTTGGGGTCGCTTTTTTTTTTTTTTTTTTTGGAGGAAGATTAGCCCTGAGCTAACTGCTGCCAATCCTCCTCTTTTTGCTGAGGAAGACTGGCCCTGAGCTAACATCAGTGCCCATCTTCCTCTACTTTATATGTGGGATGCCTACCACAGCAGCATGGTTTGCCAAGCGGTGCCATGTCTGCACCTGGGATCCAAACCGGCGAACCCCGGGCTGCCGAAGTGGAACGTGCAAACTTAACCGCTGTGCCACCGGGCCAGCCCCTGGGGTCCCTTTTCTTGCTTAGATCAGTGTTAAAACTGGTGGCCTCAGAAACCCCTCCCCCGTTACCGTCGTCCTGCGGTTCTGGTGGTGTCCTCTAATGCTTCTACTTTCACGTGCCCATTTCCAGTTCTCCGGATAAAGACCAAATCAAGGTGGTGATTGATGAGGTGACGCGGTGGCTGGACCTGGCAGCCGAAGGTGACTGGATGACTCTCCCTGGTATTGCTGGTAAGCAGAAGGCTGCCCCCCTACCTGGGAGTGTTGGAGGTGGTCACTGTCCCCTCCCAGGGGGTGGGGGCATACTGTCTTCTTCCTGTGGATCCTGGGCATTGGCTCAACAGACATGTGGTCCTTGTGGTTAGATAAAGCTCTGACCTCAATTCGGAAGTTGAAGGCTTTTCAACCTACTTTTAATGTTAAGGCTGAGGAAGCAAAGTTCCATTCAAAGCCATCATTTTCGTCCCAATCCTGAGTGCCCCACGTACTCCTCTCTTAGTTGCTTTTGTTAATCTCTGGATTGCTCCCCGATGGTGCAAGCTGGCATCACAATGAACATCTCGAGATTAGTGGTTCTCAGCCCTGGTCAGTGGACCCTGGGCATCTCTGGGACCCCTTCCAAGGGAGCCACAAGTTCAAAACTATTGTCAGGCTACCACTCGCCATTGTCATTGTGCCATTTGCACTGCCGGTACTGAAGCACTGGTGGGTGAGCCCGCCAGCACCTCAGCACAAATTGCAGGGTAAGGTGGAGGGTCAACCACGCTGGTAATCGTATTCTTTGTTACCGCTTACGCTCAGTTGAAAGCAGTCCAGTTTTCCTTACGAACCTACTTGGTGAAGAAGCAGTAATCCTTCATTTTGCTCACTCTCAACCTTCGCTCATCTTTTTAAATATTGATGTGTCAAAATAAGTATGCAAAAATATAAGCATACAGGGGCTGGCCCCGTGGCCGAGTGGTTAAGTTCATGCGCTCCGCTGCAGGCAGCCTAGTGTTTCGTTGGTTCGAATCCTGGGCGCGGACATGGCACTGCTCATCAAACCACGCTGAGGCAGCGTCCCACATGCCACAACTAGAAGGACCCACAACGAAGAATATACAACTATGTACCGGGGGCTTTGGGGAGAAAAAAAGGAAAAAATAAAATCTTTAAAAAAAAAAATATATAAGCATACATAAGACATTGTTGCTGCTGCTGGCCGAAGCTGGTGGTGTCTTGAGGAAGAGCGCTTGTGCAAGCTTTTGAGCTGAGAGCTGAATTAGCTGCTTTTTTTTTTTCCTTCATGGAATAGCATTTTTACCTGAAGGAACTGACTGTGGTTATTTCATCTTGGGTGTTTTCAATCTTTTCCAAGTGAAAAAAGTAAGCCTGTCACTTCAAGGAGTGTAACTCAGTGTTTGCGAGTGATCAAATTCGAGCTTTCAGTCGCAGACTGGAATTTTGGAAAACTTGTGTCTGCCACCATAAGCTTGACAGCTTCCCAATGCTGAGACCTTTCTGCTGACATCAGTGGCCACATTTCCTAGTGTCTTTTATTGGTGTTGTATAATGAAACGTGTGAGCGTTTGGATGATCTGCTTAACCCAGCAAACCAGTGTTTTCCAAAAAACCGAGGCATGGTATTACAAAATCACAGGCAAAAGATCCATTCAAAGGGGGAAGGTAGTCCAGTGGATTTTACTGTGCTGGTACAAGAAAGCTCATTAACAACGGTTTCCGATCCCACGTTGCAACTGATCTTTATGAAACTACCACTCGTTGAATTTCGGCATAGTCTTGAAGAAAGCTATCCAGAATCATCTGATAAGGCTAGTAATTCTTTTCTCCTTTCCATCTGCCTATCTGTTTGAGTGTGGATTTTTTCCTGTGCTTCAACAACAAAATATCACAACAGATTGAATGCAGAAGTGGTTATCTGATCCCAACCAGACATTAAAGAGATTTGCAAAAATGTAAAACAGTGTCACTCTTCTCACTGAAGTTTTCTGTTTTGGAAAATAGTTACTTTTCATAAATGTTATTTTAAACATGTTTTGGTAAAAATGTTAATGTATAATGAGTTTATTTTAAAAGAGACTTTTACAAGTTTTAATTTATGGTTTTAATTTCTAACATGGACATCAAGAGCTATAACCCACACACAAAAAGTCTCTTGGGGGACCTCAATTTAAGAGTGGTCCCTGAGGTCAAAAACTTAAGAGAATGCCGCCCTAGATCATGCCATGACAGGCCATACCATCCCTGTCACATGGCCTTGAGGGCTTAGTCTCACCCAAGAGCCGCTTTCCCGTTTGGTTCATCCATCTCTTGGGCTTCTCTTGAGGGGAAGGTGGACTGCCACTCCAGGGTCTCGGTGGTCCCATGTAAGCCCTGTTTCTCCTTGCTGCAGGCTTCCAGGCCTTTGAGGTCCAGCTGGTGCTGAGGCAGGCCCTCCCCGACATCTGGACGGTGCTCAGAGACCAAGGGGTGAGTTCTCCCCTGGGATGGGGCATCCTCAGCAGCTCCATCATTTCTCCCGCGTTCACCTGAATCTGACCTCTGTGAATGGCTTCTCTGTCTCCTTCCTACCCTCCTTCCCTCTCGACATGAAGAACGACTTCGCGGCTTCATCCCGGGAGCCCAGGGTTCAGGGAGCCTGTCTCTACTTCTCGTTTCAGGTGGTAGTGAAGAAAGTGAGTAAACAGCATCGCTGGTACCTTGAGAACACGTCTGGGGATCGAGAGAGCTGTTGGAAGGAGAAGATTCTTCTCTCTGCCAGGGGTTTCTCTGTGTTTTTCCAGATGCTGGTGAAAGCCCAGAAGGTACTAGAAAATCTCTGTCTTCTTGGTCTTTAGCAGTCGTTTGTCTTTCTGGCCACAGATACTGATGGCCCCTTCCAGAGTGTAAGACGATGCCTTAAAATAAGTGATGCCTTGTTGACAACGGGCTTTGTGGCTCTAACCTGACTTTCACCAAATCCTGATAGATTAGCCTGGAGAAAGACCATCCGTCTGAATCGTTACTGTTTCCTTGCTCCTTCAGGCACACGGGCACTTCAGTACTAGTTGACCTGAAATTCCTGGGGGAGAATGTGTATTTGCTTCAGTATTGAGAGTCCCAGGGTGGGCCCGGCCTCAAGGCCCTCCTGCTCTGCTCGCTGCTTGTCTTCTTCGTTGGCCTTTCAGCAGTTGGGCTGCTGTCATCGGGGAGGAACGAGGGCTGGGGTGGAGTTACCGCGGCATCAGAATTGCGGTGGCTCTAAAGCTGCAGGCTTGGCGAGAGCCTGCTCTGGGTCGATGGTGTCTGTTCTTAGTTTTAAAAACTCATTTCTCTCACCTGTCGGTTTCCTCCAAGTAGCCCTTAGTGGGACATAATATGATGATGGATCTGCTGCATCTGCATGAGAAGTTCTTCAGACCCCTCCCAGGTAGGGCCAGCCCCGCCTTCCCCTTCCTCTGATCTCGGTTTGCCATCTGGCAGGGGGATTGCTCCAGGGTTGTGCTCCCGGGGTGTCCCCTCCATGTACACCCCTCCCCAGGGTCTGCATGTTTCCAGAGAGATCAGGAAGCTCTGTGCCTGTTATCATTTTCCAGGAGTGGAAGATCAGGGGACTTTCTCAGGGAGAAAAACTTAAACAGTTGCATTGATACCCCTCCCCCATTGTAGAAGTTGTTTGGTTTCATTGTATAAAACTTAGCAAAATCAGAAATGTGGGCAGGAGACAAGCCTTCTTTAACCCAGCCATAATCAGCAGCACTTTTTGCTTTTCCTCTGTTGTGTTTACATCTTCTAATACACTATGTTTCGTTTTTGGTTTTTTGGGGTTTTTTTTGCTGAGGAAGATTGGCCCTGAGCTAACATCTGTTACTATCTTCCTCTTTTTGCTTGAGGAAGATTGTTTCTGAGCTAACATCTGTGCCAGTCTTCCTCTATTTTGTATGTGGGATGTCACCACAGCTTGGCTTGATTAGCAGTGTGTAGGTCTGTGCCTGGGGTCCAAACTTGCAAACCCTGGGCAGCTGAAGCTGAGCTCACAAACTTAGCCATTACGCCACGAGGCTGGCCCCAGTGTTTCATTTTACATGTGGGCTTTTTTTCACTTACTGAAAGCACTTATTTATGTCGTTAACCTAACATCATTCTAAGGGCCGTGTGGCCTTGTCTTATGGCTGTACCGTCTTTCCCTTGACTGTTGCCGTTGTTGGATGTCCAGCAGTGTCATGTAGCAGTTCAGAGCATGGACCGGAAAGCCATGCTTGGGTCCTCCTTTCTCTCCTTGTTATACGTGTGATCACAAGCAAGTTCCTTTAACATACCTATTCTCCTTTTCCGTGCCTGTAAAATGGGAGGTCATGGTACCAATAATGTGGAGTTGTTTGAGGATTAAATGAACTAATGTACAGAGAACACTAGTCTAGACTAAAAGGGGTGAGAAAGTTCTGGAGAGATTTCCCCAAGAGATGAATTGATAAAACCTTAGTTTGAGCATATTGAGAGAACTGGGGGAGAATTAGAGGTCAAAGTAATAGTAA
This sequence comes from Equus quagga, assembly GCF_021613505.1. Taxonomy (NCBI): domain Eukaryota; kingdom Metazoa; phylum Chordata; class Mammalia; order Perissodactyla; family Equidae; genus Equus; species Equus quagga. The sequence continues at coordinate 8,349,269 of NC_060274.1, read as the reverse complement.
TCACTCACCAAAAAACTGAAAAAACAGCAAAGCAAAAATTGCTGGGAGAACAAAAGCTGTGCAAGAAGGAAAGTCATTGGAGGACACGGCAGAGCCCTTCCTTGGTGAGTGACGTGCAGGTGGCTGTAACGATGAGGTGGAAGGAGAGAGGTGATTATCATCTTACCTGGGAGGAGTCAAGAGTTAAATGCCTAAACTGGGGAAATCACCAGCAACATAAAGATGCTGTTTAGAGAAATGGGATTAAACACCAAAAAAAAAAAAAACACACCTGAAAGTAGTTGCCTTTGGGGAGTAGGAAGTGGGAGGCTGGTGAGAAGAGGATTACAGGGGTTTTTTTTTGGTTGGTTGATTGGTTTTGCAATAAACCTCTTTAAACTACATGCAGGCGTAATTTTGATAAACATCCCAATTAATAGTTCCCATTTTTTTCTCTTGTCAGAGGTCTTTACTTTCATTATAGTGATATTTAGTTGATTTTTCTTAATTTTTCTCTGAGCAGTAGTTTACAAGTGACTTCATGTCTCCCATTCCAGTAATACCTCTTTCTCCTTTTTCTATCAGCTAGCACTTTGCAAACTACATTAACTAATATTGGCAGTAGTGTCCTCAATTTGATGAGACCCCATTTGGCTTTTACTGTTACAAATGGTGATGGCAGGATGGTTTGAGACTTAGAAGTCCTCAATGGTTAGGAGTAGGGATGTTTTCAATTCCCATTTTATTTTGTTTGCTTTGTTGGTTAACCAGTTTTGGTCACAAGCTGGGTTGGAGAACTTTCCTTCCCGTTTTTACCAACAAACTCACTTCTGACGCTCTGGGTTTTCCCTGCAGAAAGCTACGAGCAGTTTAAGCTGAACGTCCACAACCTGTTTCCTGTTCTCATTGATACCAAGAACGTGACGAAGGATATCTGGAAGGTACTGAGGATATCACTTTGGGTTAAGACATGCTTTATCTGTCCCAGTGACACTTAGCTTTCTCTCTCTCTCAAAAAAATTCTTCCTTGAACCCTTTTCTCATGTTTTACAACCAGCATCTGTTGTTTCCTTGGCGCCCCTGGGGCATCATATCAGCTCATATGTGATTTTTTTTTTTCTCCTTTCCTCGTTCAAGTTCCCATGTTTTGACGTATTTGTGTGTAGTTCGTGTCTTTATGTAGATGGGACAACAGAAAACTTGTCTCACAGCTTGATACATACCTAGTAAATGTTTACAGCGTCAGGGTTAGGGTGGGGGGTGAGAGTAGGGGGTGGGGTCCCCTCTTGAAAAACCTTGAAAACATTTCTCCTGAACCTTAAAGTCATGGGGTTTCAACCCGGACAGCATATCAGAGTCACCTGGGAAGCTAAATACTGAGCCCTGGGCTCCCCCGGCAGCTTCTCCTCTGGTTAAGGGGCCACAGGTGGTATTTCTAAAGCTCCCAGTGACTTCTGTTGTACACGACACATGGAGAAGAGAAGCAGCCAACTGGTTTAAATGCTGCTTAGAAGTTAAACTGAAGAACAGAAAGAGGCGTCGGATCAATGTTTTAAAGGCTTAAGCTGATCACTCAGAGTTAATTATAGTTGTGTGCCGCTTAACAAGGGGGATCTGTTCTGAGAAGCACGTCATTAGGTGATTTTTGTCACTGTGCAACCATCACAGTGAACTTACACGACTTATACAGCCTGCTACACACCAGGCTCTATGGGACGGATCTTATGGGACCACCGTCAGCTGTGTGGCCTGTCAATGACTGATGCTGTTATGCAGTGCGTGACTGTATTCGAGAAGGGAGCACAGAAGTGGGACTGGGTTACTTGGTGCATCTTTGTCCAGAGACGCCTTTATTGTTGTACTTCACATGTTTCTCGCTCTGATGGCATCCTGTGATGCTGCTGGTCTCCATGAGTCCTCAGATGGAGTGGGAAGGACCCGGTGCTGATCCAGGGGACCAGTGTGTGCTCCTTCCCTCACAGGACGAGACAAGCTCTAAGACTCCGTGACCTGGGATTGCCCAAGGCCCTTGGGTCCTTAGGATGCTTGGCCCCTTGCAGATGTGTCCTGGGCCACAGTCTGGTACCATGGAGTCCCTGTATTTCCAAAACCCTTCAAACACTGGCCTTTGAAGGAAGGTGGTATGAGTTGTGTTTGTGGCACTTTTTTCTAGCCTGGGTTATTGGGTCCTTTTTTGGAAACCCAAGGATTCTAGGTAACCTGATGTCATAATTAAGGAATAAGGCTGTATGTTTGAAGAGAAAGGGGAGGTTGTAGGAGTTAGCGTTTTCTAGGTCGTTTTAATGGCCATTTGGTGATACCTGACACAGATAACACACACGAGCACAAGTATCTTATTGTCACTGATTTGTTTCCCGTAATTATAGGAACTGAATTTCCCAAGGGTTTCAAATCTCTCCGAAGTGTATGAAGTCCTCAACAGGTAAGGCAGGCATCGCTTTGGTGCTGCTTATGGAGCAGGGCTTCTCAGTCGGGGCGATTTCACTCCGCAGGACACATTTTGGTTTCTTTTGATCTGTTTCTGATTGCTGGAGTGATAGCCTCCACGGGAGCAGGGTCTTATTCTCTCAGACCCTGAGGTTTCTCGTGGGCCTCCAGCAGTCCACTGCACATTTGCACGAATGAGTGATCCTGATGTCTCAGTCAGTCCTTGATCTTCCTGTAGGAAGAGCAGCTCCTGCTTCCCTCATAGGCTGGGACCGTGTACCGAGCCACACGCATCTTCTAGGTGGCCAAGTCCTGTCGGTTTTACTCCCTAAATAAACTTAAAATTGATTCTTTCTCTGCACCCCCATGATCATTGCCTTCATCCAGGCCTTAAGTTTTCATGCCAGTGATTGTGGGAGCCCCTACCTGGTACCCTGGTGGCTTGTCCCGCCTCATTTCCCTACTGCCCCTTAACGGGTCTTTTAAAATGGGAACTGCCTGGGCCACTTGTCTGGTCAGTCTTCCTGGTGTTCCTGAAGCCCCCACATGTCACACGAGCTCTTTCATCGGCCCCTGCCCTTCACATGGGGGCTTCAGCCACGTGTCGCTTCTCAGAAGCACCGGGTCAGCCTTGCTCTCTGTCCCTCGCTGTCTTTGCGTGCTCTACTCTCAGCTTGAAATGCCTGACACCACCCCATGTGATGTCAGCCAAGTGAGTTCTGTGGTTCAGGACTCGCCTGTAGTGCCACCTCCTCCGGGAAGCCTTCCCTCCCAAATGCCTGCAGCCTGTATCCGGGAGTGCACTGCTCACGCCTCGGGCATTGCGTGTCTAGGATGCAGGCGTGAGCATCTCTGTGTTTGTCCTTCAGGCCCCTGGACAGCAGGCTCCGAGGGCAGAGCCGGCATCGAGTTTATCCTGGTCCCAAGGCTCAGGTTCAGCATTTGATAGATGCTCGAAATGGCCTGGTTGGAGCCTCTTGCACTACTGTTCTCTCAGCTGTCCTATGGCCTGGTCACCACGACCTCATATGCCCATGCATGGATCTGGGCTTTTTTTGTTTTTTTTAAGGGATCTTGGTACTGAGGACATTTTTATTAGTGTTAACTTAAGAGGATGAGGGGAGACTGAGAAGGGAGTGTTTCCCGTGAACGTTCTTTATCTTGTTCCTCTTCTCTGATAGTGACTTGAATCCCAGCAAGAATTCTGGGCCTGTGATTATTCATGCAAGCAAGTGTGAAAAATACGGTACGTCCCCGTGAGCACTCCTGCTCAGCTGGCGGAGCACCAACGTGCCAGAGCCGAGGCCTGGGCTGCCCGTGTGGCAGGTGTTGGGAGAGGACCGTGGGGGTTTCCTCCATCCTCTTCCTGTGCCGTGCTCCGTGTACCGCCTCCCTCAAAAGGGGTAATCCCAGCATGTGTTGGCAGTCCCGGGGGGCCGTCTGCTCCCCCTTGACGTGGTGGTCAGGCTGTCGGGAAGCTGTCGGGAAGCTCTCGGCTCTGTGCTCCCTCCTCCTGGGGGTCTCATGCCACCGTGGGGAGGACCGAGTGACAATGGGGTGTGGGTGGGGAGGAGGGAGCACATCTCTGGAGGAATATTTGGTGGCTGTGTGTACACGCAGCCGACGCAGATGTGGAAGCAGGGGCGGGATGGTGGTCTCGGCATGGCCAGAGGGTATGGAGCCAGGTAGGGGGAGAGACTCCTTTCCAGGACCGTGTTCTCATTGCTGCCTGACTCTCTCCTGCTTCTGGAACAATGCTTCAGTTGAGACCAAGTACCCCCACGAAGCAGCATACGATGCCTTCCTCTGCGGCTCAGGTGAGGCTCGGTGTCCTTTGAAGGAGACTCACGTCTTACTCGTGATGACCGCCCCCCATCCCTAGGCTGTCCGTCTTTCTCCAGGCGGGTGGCTCCTAACGGAAATCAAGCATGAGTTTGCGTATTTTGAGGAGGCGATCCGCTGGCGCCTCAACGTCTGTTACATTTCCAGCTTCTTTTTTCCAGTTCTCTTGAAAGTGGCACACTTGCTCCTGTGGAGGGTGCATGGGTGAGTGTTCTCTCTTTCCGTCCTGTGATTCCATCTGTGGCCGGGATCTGTCAGGTCCTCGCTGTAAGCCCAGACCTCTGGGCGCCTGCGGCTCTCCCAAAGAAGGGGGGATGCAGAGTGTCGGTGTGTAAAGACGGTCCCTGATGGGGCCGCAGCCTCCTTGCCGCCCCTGCCTGGGCCCCCTGTGCTGGTCCCAGCCCCTTAGCACTGGGAGAACTCACATGTCAGGAGGCTGAGGCAGTGGGGTCAGGCTTAGGTTCCACCACCCACTTCCATGCCGTGTTACCACCTGTTTTCTCGTAACCATGTAAATAACAGCGGGCTAGGGGGATAAAGCGTTCAGATGGACAAATGACGCATCCTCGGGATCCTCAGTCAGGCTGGGGAGAAGGGTAGTGACTTGGAATAAGGCACACAGGGGCAGATTCTTAGAACCCCACATTGGAATCTTGAATGCACTGCCCCATGGTCCTTGATGCTGACAGCGCTGGGCTCCTGGGCACCAACTCCACACCTGAGATGTGCATTCTGTAGCACCGTCCTTGGTGTACACTTTGTTAAATAGGATTCAGCAAGCCAGGCGAAGGAGCTAATCAAATTGCAGTGGGTTCTTTGGGGCTGACTTGGAAACGTTTTTGGACTGTAATCTGTTGAATTGGGTACTGCCTGTATTTGTCCATTTTGGTACTGGATGTCATGCATGGAAACAGTCTGTGACATGTTGATGTGAGGCTTATAACTTAAATAAGAGGTCTGCCGCCCTGTCTCCATTTTTCCTGTGCTTTGAAGCATCTAAGTGCCCGCCGGGTGGTACACATGTGCCGGACCGTGAAGGCGGCTGACAGTGGGGGAGCCCCTTAATGCCCCGAGACTGGGCCTTTAAGCCTTTCTTTCTGTTAATCCTCATGACCTCAAAACCCTCTGGGATTTAGAGAAGTTCACAGTGACGCAGATCTGCCTGACTCAGAGGCCTGTGCTTTCTCACAGGCCTGCGCTCAGGTGCGTGGCAGTATCTGGACGGAGGCGGGGCTGGTGGTAGAACGAGGCTGTGGGAGCGGGGACAGCCATCCAGAATCACGAGTGATGTCCTGTCAAGGGGTGACAGATTGGCCCTTCCTCTGAGCGGTGGCCTCTCACTGATTCTGAGCCTCCTGCTGACATTTCTCAGCGGCGGCGTCTTCAAACTCGCCAACAGAGGTGGCCACCTGGAAGCCCTGCTTTGGCTTGGGCCGTGGAGAGAGCTCTTGGGGATGGGTCAATTGGGGGAAGCACACAGACACAGGCCGCAAGACTTGTGCAGGGAGGGAGGGAGAGTTGTCTGAGGCAGCCGCTGCCGCTGTTCTGTCCCCAGGCCCTGAGCTCTGGCCGGGGACATGTGCATAACCGCCTGTGTGTCTGAGTCCTTTGGGGTTTTCTCTGTCCGTGTAGTGCCAGTTCCATCCCGGAGCTCTCCTTCCCTCTGTACCTTGATGTGCTGGCCCCTTATGTGAACCAGGTGAATCTTATCCGAGCTGGCGTCCCTAAGATTGTGAGTACCTTCCTTCTGTTTCTTGCTCCTATTCAGAGGCTTGGGCTGGGGAGCAGCTGGGTTCTCTGGGAGATCTCAGAGGGATCCTGACCATAACCAAGATCAGACTTGGAGAGGATGCTCGTGCCCCACTAAGCTTGTTCTTTTTTTCTTATGTCTTCCTGCCAGAACCAATGTGGACTTGCTCGGTCCTTCCTTCTCCCCTGCCTACCCCCACCCCAGACAGAGCCTTTCCTAGTGTCTCTCTCAGAGTTTTCACACTGGTAGGTTGTCAGTAGGAATCGTGGAAAATCTCTGCTGCTCTCCTCCCTGTCTTCTAGAATTTTTCTGGTCCCGATTACCCGAGTATCCGCCCTCCCATCCTCATCCTCCGTGTCAGGAGGTGGCCTGGGCTCAGCGAGCAGCAAGTCTACCGGGAGTTTCAGAATCTCTGCAAATTCGACGTCAGGCGGCTCACGCGGAGCCAGTTCCTGCTGCTGACCAACAAGTTTAAGGAGTAGGTGCCTTGGCTCCCAGCTGTCCCCTCTTCCCTGCAGCCACCCCGCCTCCTTGCGCGTGGCCGCCTTGAGCCGCCTCGGAGCCGCAGGTCTGACCTGAGAACTTGTTTTGGCAGTGCTCGCACCATCTTGAGGGAGTACCGGGGCCACCCTACCCTGCAGGTCTCCCTCTACCGGCACTGGAGACACTCCCCGAGCGTCAACTGTGTGTTACAGTAAGTGACCCGCCTGAGGCTGTCCGTCTGCCCGTCCTGTGCTCCCAGTTTGGTCTGAGTCGAGCACAGGCCACTAGCTGGTGTGTGTTGGAAAGGAGTCGTTGACATGTATGGCAAACTGAACCTGATTCAGTAACACTCAACTATTTATTGAGCATCTGCTGTATTGGGCACTGTCAGAGGGTCTGGGGCTTCGTCTGTAACTAAAAAAAAATCCCTGGGGGCTGGCCCAGTGGTGTAGTGGTTAAGTTCACACTCTCTGCTTCAGTAGGCCTGGGGTTCACAGGTTCAGATCCCAGGCATGGACCTAGCACCACTCATCAGGCCACACTGTGGCGGCATCCCACATAAAATAGAGGAAGGTTGGCACAGATGTTAGCTCAGGGCCAATCTTCCTCACCAAAAGAAAAATTTCCAAAAAAATCCCAGCTCTCAGGGCTCCCATTCCAGTGGGAGGTAACAATAAATAGACAGGTGTAGTGGGTGATACATTAGGTGGTAAGTGTTGATTAAAAACGAGCAGGTCAGGAGGTGGAGCTGGGGGACCTGAGGGGAGGTTGCCAGCCAAAGGAGAAGATGGGGGGCCCTCGTTAAAGACCCCAAGGAGGTAAGGGAGTGAGCCAGGCAGAGGGATCGGGGGACAGCGTCCAGGCAGAGGGGCAGCAGGGCAGAGGCCCTCGAGTGGGAGGTGCCTGGTGTGTCGAGGGACAGAGAGAAGGCCCCTGATGGAACAAACGAGCATGGAGACGAGGCTCGAGGAGCAGGCAGGTCCCGCCCGAGTGGAGGGCTGGGGGTCAGGACTGCGGCGGAGACACAGACCGGCCAGGGGTTTCAGCCGAGGAGGGACCACGTGTGTCCTGTCTGTGGTGAGGCCGGCTGTGGAGGCCACAGAGGGCGGGGAGGGGGGGAGTCGGCAAGCCAGCGAGTCAACAGTCACAGTTCGGTTGTGGCTTGGGCTCCTTGGTGGCAGAGTGGGGGTGGTCAAGGTGGCATCACTGACAGCCTGGAGCAGGCCAGAGTTTCTGGGCCTGGGCAGCGAGAAAGGTGGAGTTGCTATTAATCAGACTTTATAAAGGTTTTGGCTTGCTTTTTAGGAGCCATGTCAACAGAAAACAGCATTTTTGAAGAAAAACGTCAACTAGGCAGTCCTTTTTCCTTGTGTCAACTTCTGATGTTGATCACTGGGAAATATGACTTGTCTGCGTCCCAGAGCTATTCTAACCCACAGAGGCAGGAGTTCCATGTTGGCACTGGGAGAACGAGGGAAAGAAAATAACATTGGGGGAACAAAGCCAGGACGATAGGAGGGCGACCCTGTGGGTCAGTGCTTTAGACCTGCCGGGTCACACAGCCTGCTGCATCCGGGCCCACTGACCCGTGTCATAGGTCACACGCAGCCTGCCCACACTCTGGCCGCTGGCCCGTGTCACAGATCACACATGCAGCCTACCCACGCCCGTGCCCACTGACCTGTGTCATTGTCTTTCAGAGTCTGTGGTGTGGTCACCACCTGGGCCCTTCTCGCGTTCCTCCTCGGGAGGCCTGGCCCCTGAACGCAGCAGGCCGCCCACAGCCTCTGTCCTTCTGTCCGTCTCTGCATCTCTCTCCAACGGCCAGCCTGGATTTTGTTTGTGTGAATCCTATTCTACTTGCAGGTGGATCTGTGTGGTCCTTACCAGGACTTTTGTTATGTCTTGAATGTGAAATTCTGTAAATACTGTGGATAATAAAGTTACCATATCCAAGGATTTCTTTGTGGCCTAAGCTTTTCTGTCTATAAATGACACGGGAGAAGTCGCCACCTCTGGGGACCTCAGCTCGTCTTCCGGAGTGCCTTATGAACCGACAGGATGGGATCTGGACACGAAGTGGACAAAAGGCCACGTCATTTCTTGGAGAGACATTAATGGCTAATTGGCTGGTAGGGATTTAGGCCTGAAAAATAGCCTTTCTAAGTTTAGGAAAGGAGAAAAGGGAAGCTAAATGCGCATGTGCGTTGGTGACGTGTGTTTTCTTTTTTTATAACACATCGCATTTTCTTTGTTCACTCCTCCAGCGATGGACGTTGAGGTTGTTTCCGTGTCTTGGCTGTTGTGAACAATGCTGCAATGAACATGGGTGCATATCTCTCTTAGACGAGATAGTGATTTCATGTCCTTTGGATACAGACACAGAAGTGGGCTTGCTGGATCATGTGGCGGTTCTATGTTTAATGTTTTGAGGAACCTGCATCCTGGTTTCCAGAGTGGCTGCACCGTTTTACATTCCCGCTAACGGTGCATAGAAGTCCCCTTTCTCCACATCCTCGCCAACACTTATCTCTTGTCTTTTTGATAACAGCCATTCCAGCAGGTGTGAGGCGATATCTCATCGTGGTTTTGATTTGCATTTCCCTGACAATTTGTGATGTTGAGCATCTTTTCATGTACCTCTTGGCCATTTGTTTGTCTTCTTGGAAAAAATATTCAGGTCATTTATCTATTTCTTATTTGTTTTTTTTTGCTAGTGAGTTGTGTAAGAGTTCCTTATATATTTTGGATATTAACCCCTTATTGGATATATAGTTTGCAATTTTCTCCCTTCTGTTGGTTGCTGTATTTTTCATTGGTTCCTTTGCTGTGCAGAAACTTTTTTAGTTTGATGTAGTTTCATTGGCTTATTTTTGCTTTTGTTGCCTGTGCTTTTGGTGTCAATTCCAAAAAACCATTGTCTTGACTTGAGATCAGTCTGAAGGAGGTGTTGCATCGCTGATGTTTTCCATAAGTAATATAAACCATAAAACATTAATATTCACTTTAGAAACAAAAATAATGACCCATACCATAGGTGTCTACCTTGAAAGCCGAGGTGTGATCACATTGTGTCGTTTCCTCTGCAGCATCCGCACTTCACTTGGCTTCATCGGCAGCTGAACTTGACTGTTCGCTCAGCCTTGAGCCTAAGGATTCAGCGAAGCCTTAAGTTCAGTGGGGAGGTTTTCTCTCTGTAAAAACAGAAGCTTTAGTGGCGGCAGCCATCCAGTTGGAGAGTTTGGGAGCTGCCATTCTGGAAGTCTCATCCCTGTCCTGGGGGATGTGAGTGGCACAGTGACCAATGGGATGCTGTCCATAGGAGATTCGGGGAAGCTCGTGGTCAGACTGGTGACACCAGGTTCTCAGGTGGTGGGGTGGGAGGTTTTACCCGTTTGCCCAAACAGCGTCCTAGTGAGACTGTCTGTATTTTCATTGGGTGTACCTGTATACACTGAGAATTCCTTTTCTTTTCTTTAAAGATTTTATTGTTCCTTTTTTTTTCCCCAAAGCCCCCAGTACATAGTTGTATATTTTCTTTTTTTTATTTTTTGAGGAAGATTAGCCCTGAGCTAACTGCTGCTAATCCTCCTCTTTTTGCTGAGGAAGACTGGCCCTGAGCTAACATCCCTGCCCATCTTCCTCTACTTTATATGTGGGACACCTACCACAGCATGGCTTGCCAAGCGGTGCCATGTCTGCTCCTGGGATCCGAACCAGCGAACCCCGGGCAGCTGAAGCAGAACGTGTGCACTTAACTGCTGCACCACCGGGCCAGCCCCTATATTTTCTTTTTTCACTTGTGGGTCCTTCTAGTTGTGGCATGTGGGACACTGCCTCAGCATGGCCTGATGAGCGGTGCCATGTCCGTGCCCAGGATCTGAACCGGCGAAACCCTGGGCTGCCAAAGCGGAGCAGGCACGAACTTTACCACTCAGCCACAGGGCCGGCCCAAGAATGCCTTTTCTTTAGTGGGCTTTTGGGGCCTAAACACGCTTAGATGAGCCCTGCATTGAGTAAACAAATCTGAAAAGTGACCACAAACTTCCCAGCTGAGGGCGCTGAGTGCCCGTTTTGACTTCCCGGGCTGGAGCAGGCCCCCAGCACTGCAGGCCGTTCTGTGTGGCTCTGAGTGAGGGAGAGCCTGCAGGGACTTGATCGGACCTTGTTCATTTAACTCTTATCTTTCTCGAGCCCCTGCTGTGTGGGCCTTCGGTGGGGTGTCCGTGCTGTTGGTCACATCCTGCCGCCCCGTCGTGGGAACTCCAGCTGACCACATGGCCCCGTACGGCCCATGCTGCCTCCCTGGGGGAGGCATGACAGGGCGGTGGCACCTGAAAGCCCATGGCCAAGGCGGGACTCCGTTTACTAAATTCACCATGGGTTCTTTATCTGTGTGCACGCTCAGAAGTGCTGAGTGGGGCCAGTGCCCTGCTCCCTGTGTCCCTGGAGGGAGAGCCCTGGGCGCTGGTGGCTGCTGAGTCCCTCGTCGGGCCTTTTTCTGTCCCTGCCTCCTGCCCTCTCATCTGGTCTCGTTCTTCACATCAGCTCTCTTCATGCAGTTCGTTCTCCTGTCATTACATGAAAACACCAAAGCAAAAGACAGAGAAGCTGGGCCCTCTGCCCGTCTCCCCTCACTCCCCCCTCCCCGGTGCCTCTGGCCCTGCTCCCCACGTTCCAGCCATGTTTTCCTTCTCCGTTGACTCGCTCGTAGACCATGCAGCTTGGCCTCCGCCCCCTCCCTGTCCCCCCAAACACCCCTCGAGGCTCCTCTTCTGTCCGTGTTGAAGGGCTGTGCACGGTCAGTGGGCTGGGGTGATGAAGTTTGTTCTCCAGCTGACGTCTCTCTGGGTCAGGTCACCTGTGCCCCAGACTTGGCGGGGGCAGAATGGACCTGTCTCTGCTCCCAGGTGGCCTCCCTCGATGAAGGCAGGCAGTGACTGTCCCTCCAGTTGCCCCCCTGGCAGCTCCAGCTCACCACCCCAGCTCCAACTGGTCACCCACCCTCAACCTCTCCCTCCACCCAGCCCTCCTTGCCGTCTCGCTGCTGCTTCCCTTGTCCCGACCCCCTCACACCAGCTGGGATGAGAGCAGAGCCTTCTGGTGGCCCTGCCTGCCTCTTTCTTACCCCTCTCTCCTGTGGTCCTCACAGATGTAAGAGGGACGTAAGGCCCATCTGGTCATCTCTCCTGTCCAAGGTCCTCATGTGGATTTGGTACCTAAATCCCCTTTCTGCTTGCTCCAGGGTGATGGCCATACTGAGTACCATTCTCTTCCTCTTCTTCTTCCCTCCACCTGACTCACTCCGCTCGCCTGGAACTCAGTTCACCTGGCCTCTCCTCCAGCTTCTGGATCGTCACTGCCCCCCGATGCCCCCAGCGGGGATCGGGCATCCTGCCCCTGTTAGAACACCAAGTGCTACATGGACTGGGGTTTGAATTCTTCGGTGCTGCTCACTGAGGCACCTGAAAGATGGGGCGAGTCTCATCATTTTGCGTGATTGGCGTGGTCCTGCCTCTGCAGCAGGGGGAAGGGACACGTGGCAGCCGGGAATCTCCCCACCCACGGTTCTTCCTGGCCCTCTGGGTCCTGACCATTGAGAGGTGATGAGACTCCAGTCCTTGCTCTTAGAACTTTGAATGCTGCGTGTTTGTAGTTTAAACTATTTCCATGAGATTTTGAGGGTGAGAAAGAGGATGACTGGAAATAGCAGTCTTAACATGATCATCTTAAAATGAGCCGGCCTTTCCCTTGATATCCCCAACTACACTTCCTTTGCTCTACGAGAGATAAGAGTCATTCATTGGGTCTGTGAAGAGCTTTCATCTTTCTCCGTAGTCTTTATAGCACGTTAGGTAAGACAGCAATAGTAGTTTTCTTGAGCAAAATGTGGTGGAGATGATAAACTTTGAAATCCTTTCTGACAAGGGGAAAAATAAAGCCTGTTACTTTCTAACCATTAAGCATCCTTGGTGTAATTTTCCATAAGTTTGTCTGAAAATCCTGTACGATCTAATTAAAACCTCCAAGTGGTGGTGGTGGGGGGGGGGGGGGTTGATGGTGATGACTCGCCAAATTAAAAAAATTCACTTGGAAAAAATAAATGGGTAATAATCCAGAAACTTCTGAGAAAGAATAATCACCAGGGTGACTTCCCCTCCCTGCCATATTTGAGTGCATTGACGGGAGCTGTGCCCTTTTTATCGTCTTCACGTTAAGATGGGGACACTCACAATCAATGGTGTGTCATCCTTTAACTGGCAGCGTTTTTCTTAGTGTACACAAAGTGGTGCGTCTTGTAATTGCATGTCAGAGGTGATGGAACAACGGCATCGTAAAGCTATAATTCATGCGTAGCGGTACTGGCACAGTAGTAGACAGAAATTGGTACAGAGGTAGACTGAGTACACATGGAAAACTTGCTACAATAATGGTGGCATATTAAATCTGGGGCGAAGATGAATTGGACAATTTGGGGGAGTTAGCCATTTAAAAATAAAGTCGATCCTCACTTGAGTCCTTATATCAAAATACGTTGAAGATATGCACTAGATTTTAAGGCTGAAAAAAGATAAACCATATAAATAATAGAAGGAAATGAAAGATATTTAGTCTGAAGATGAGGAAGGCCTTTCTAAGCATGAAACAAAAACTTAAAATTGTAAATTTAGAAGGCGATAGATTTCATGTAAGCTGTGTTTCATGTCATCCGAAACTTGGTCTACTGGAAAATGATCAACTTTTACCAGAAACCTATCTTGAAAAATCTATATTTATGGAATATATTTTGAAGGCTGTCAGTCAGTGTGTTCTTGGATAATGTAGGTTTTATCCATGTTGCAACATAGACCTCTAAAAAGCTGCGTTCTTGTACTGTAGTATTTTTTTTATTAAGATTATGATAGATTACAACCTTGTGAGATTTCAGTGGTACATTATTGTTAGTTATGTTGTGGGTACACCACTTCACCCTTTGTGCCCTCCCCCCACCCCTCCTTTTCCCTGGTAACCACCGATCAGATCTCCTTATCAATATACTAACTTCCACCTATAAGTGGGGTCATATAGAGTTCGTCTTTCTCTGACTGGCTTATTTCGCTTAACATAATACCCTCGAGGTCCATCCATGTTGATGCAAATGGAACAATTTGGTCCTTTTTTATGGCTGAGTAGTATTCCATTGTGTATATATACCATATCTTCTTTATCTAGTCATCAGTTTCTGGGCATTTAGGTTGGTTCGACGTCTTGGCTATTGTAAATGATGCTGCAATGAACATAGGGGTGCATGGAACTTTTGGAATTGCTGATTTCAGGTTCTTAGGATAGATACCCAGTAGTGGGATAGCTGGGTCATAGGGTATTTCTAATCTTAACTTTTTGAGAAATCTCCATACTGTTTTCCATAGTGGCTGCACTAGTTTGCATTCCCACCAACAGTGTATGAGGGTTCCTTTTTCTCC